>NC_079230.1:18732346-18974187 GCF_029633865.1 Lampris incognitus
TTTCCATTTGGGATGTGAAAGTGTTTATTTGATGGATGGCGCCGTGTGCGAGCGGGGCTGTTTATTGCTTGTTCGGTCTGTACGTACATCACTTCCTGCAGAAATAAATCATCTCAACAGGGAACCTGGAAAGCACTTATCCTTTTCGATTGCCCCTCATACCTTTCTTTCCTTTTTTCCCCCAATAAAACACATTCCTCCTCTTCTTCCTGTGCAATGCCTGTTCAGGTCCTCCCCACAGGCAGGGAAAAAAAAAACACAATCTGCATGGAAAAAGACAAGTTTAATTAGTGCAAACGGTGTCCAAACATTTTATCCTGGAATGTTGGCCGGCGGTCCCTGCAGGAAAGTCCGTTGAAAGTGGTTTTAAACGGCTCCCGTCTTCATCGCAGCGCAGTAGGTGTGATAGTCACTCATGCCACGGTGGAAAATAACAACACACATTATCACTGTTACTCACCTCGTCTTTTTCTTGGATCATTGTTTGTGTTGTCGAGGGACACCTCGGGCAGTGCTGTGGTCGGGAATCGGTTCCAAGCCGGTGTCAGTCAACACATTAATTTCCTCCCTGGGTGTTAAGTTGGAAGCGCTGGGAGCGCCGCTGATGCCACGGTTTATTTTATGTAGGTATACATTCACAACTATGAGGAGGAGCTCCTCCAAAAGCAAACATCGGAAGGTCGTGGATCAGGGGGGTGTGGGAGAGTAATTCTGTGGTAGTGAAAGTGTGTGTGTGTGTGTGTGGGGTTTGTGTGTGTATGTGTGTGGGGGGTGTCCCTCATCTCTTGGACCACAAAATACACTTGTGTTAAGTGGATTTATGTGTGTGTTTGTATCTGTGTATGTGTGTGTATGTGTGTTTGTATCTGTGTGTGTGTGTGTGTGTGTGTGTCTCACCTCTTGGCCCACAAAATACACTTGTATTAAGTGGATTTATGTGTGTGTGTGTTTTTGTATCTGTGTGTTTTTTTTGTATCTGTGTGTGTGTGTGTGTGTGTGTGTGTGTGTGTGTGTGTGTGTGTGTGTGTGTGTGTGTGTGTGTGTGTGTGTGTGTGTGTCCCTCACCTCTTGGACCACAAAATACACTTGTATTAAGTGGATTTATGTGTGTGTCCATGTATGCGTGTGTTTGTGTGTGTAAGCCAGGATGACTTGGCGGTACAGAGAGTGTACCAGGGCATCGGTGTCTACCAAGCCAAACAAGCCAAGGTCCATTAAAGGCTGTGTGTTAAGTACTGCATGCAGTGTATAGGGACTGCAGTGTGGGGTTTGGGGAAGGGGAATGGTAACATCAAAAGATCCCGTGTGTGCGTGTGTGTGAGTGTGTGTGTGTGTTTATTTGTGTGTGTGTGTGTGTGCATGTGCGCACTAGTGCTTAAGTGCAGAAACATCCGTTCCCATGTTGTGATTAGTCGCTGGCTGTTTGCTCTGGAGCGCACCACATTCCTCACAGCGTTAGTTGATAGCAGTTGTGTGGTTTTGTGATTCGCTGTGCTTGATTGGAAGCTGGATTTGAAGCCTTTTGATTTGAAGGGCACAGAGCTTTTATTGTCTCTTGAACCTCGGGGTTTGAACGCCCGTATGATATTTAGCTTACCACCATTTAGAAGTCACTGCGGGGTATTCCACATGAAAGGCCGGCGTTAATGTTTCGCTCGCCCCGGTCCTTTGGATACTGCCGTTTTTTGGTTTAAAGTGTTCGTGCTGTTTTTCGTATCGTGCCTCAAACTTGTAAAAGTCCACAACTGTGAAATTGTTGTATATTCTCCCCAGTTCACTGGCTGTCTGTCTAACCAGCTGTCCTTCTATACGACCATAGAAGTTCGTGCTTGCAGAGGACACCTGGCTCGTCCCTGCACATGGACCCACACGCCATCTGCCAAATCTTATGAAAGAATCTGTTGCCTCTTTCTCCTTGAAACTACATAGGTGCTGGAATAAAGAGAGAGAGCGAGCGAGAGAGAGAGAGAGAGAGAGAGAGAGAGAGAGAGAGAGAGAGAGAGAGAGAGAGAGAGAGAGAGAGAGAGAGAGAGAGAGAGAGAGAGACTTTGACACCGGTCTGGATCACCGGGTCATCTGTGATCAGAATGTGTCATCTCATCTGCATATAACACATCAAATATAATACATCACATATAACACACCACATATAACAGACCACATATAACATATCACATATAACACACCACATATAACAGACCACATATAACATATCACATATAACACACCACATATAACACACCACATGTAACATATCACATATAACACACCACATGTGAGCCTCACCTGAACACAAGTACACACAGAGGATGGACCTGGGACAGGGGAGAGTGACAGAGGAGAGAGGAGGGAGAGTTGTAGAGGGTGTGTGTGTGTGTGTGTGTGTGTGTGAGGGAGCAAGAGAGGGAAATAGAGAGTGAGTTGTAAAGAGAGAGAGAGAGAGAGTGTGTGTGTGTGTGCGTAAGGGAGTGATAGAGAGAGTTGTAAAGAGAGAGAGAGAGAGAGTGTGTGTGTGAGGGAGTGATAGAGAGAGTAGTGAAGTGTGTGAGGTGCAAGAGAGGGAAATAGAGGGTGAGTTGTAGAGAGAGCAAGAGTGAGTGTGTGTGTGTGTGTGTGTGTGTGTGTGTGTGTGTGTGTGTGTGGTGTGTGTGTGTGTGTGTGTGTGTGTGAAGGAATGATAGAGGGAGAGTTGTAAAGTGTGTGTGTGAGGGAGCAATAGAGAGAGAGAGAGAGTGTGTGTGTGTGTGTGAGGGAGTGATAGAGAGTTGTAAAGTGTGTGTGTGAGGGAGCAATAGAGGGAAATAGAGAGAGAGAATGTGTGTGTGTGTGTGTGTGTGAGGGAGTGATAGAGAGAGAGTTGTAAAGTGTGTGTGTGAGGGAGCAATAGAGGGAAATAGAGAGAGAGAGAGAGAGAGAGAGAGAGAGAGAGAGAGAGAGAGAGAGAGAGAGAGAGAGAGAGAGAGAGAGAGAGTGTGTGTGTGTGTGAGGGAGTGATAGAGTTGTAAAGTGTGTGTGTGAGGGAGCAATAGAGGGAAATGGAGAGAGTTGTAAAGAGAGAGAGAGTGTGTGTGTGAGGGAGTGATAGAGGGAGAGTTGTAAAGTGTGTGTTTGAGGAGCAATAGAGGGAAATGGAGAGAGAGAGAGTGTTTGTGTGTGTGAGGAAGTGATCGAGAGTTGTAAAGTGTGTGTGTGAGGGAGCAATAGAGGGAATAGAGAGAGAGAGAGAGAGTGTGTGTGTGTGTGTGTGTGAGGGAGTGATAGAGTTGTAAAGTGTGTGTGTGAGGGAGCAATAGAGGGAAATGGAGAGAGTTGTAAAGAGAGAGAGAGTGTGTGTGTGTGTGTGTGAGGAAGTGATCGAGAGAGTTGTAAAGTGTGTGTGTGAGGGAGCAATAGAGGGAAATGGCGAGAGTTGTAAAGAGAGAGAGAGTGTGTGTGTGTGTGTGAGGGAGTGATCGAGAGAGAGTTGTAAAGTGTGTGAGGGTGCAAGAGAGGGAAATAGAGGGTGAGTTGTAGAGAGAGCGAGAGTGTGTGTGTGAGGAGTGATAGAGAGGGAAATAGAGAGTGAGTTGTAAAGAGAGAGAGAGTGAGTGTGTGTGCATGTGTGTGTGTGAGGGAGCAAGAGAGGGAAATACAGAGAGCTGTAAAGAGAGCGAGTGTGTGTGTGTGTGTGTGTGTGTTGTGTGTGTGTGTGTGTGTGTGTGTGTATGTGCGTGTGTGTGTGTGTGTCAGGGCGTAAGAGAGGGAAAATCCAGAGAGAGTTGGAGAGAGAGAGAGAGAGTGTGTGTGTGTGTGTCTGTGTGTGTTTCTGTGTGTGTGTGAGTGAGGGAGCGGATAGAGGGAAATAGTGAGTTGTAAAGAGAGAGTGAGTGAGTGTGTGTGTTGTAAAATACAGAGTGTTGTGGAGTGACTGTGAGATGTTTGTGTGTGTGTGTGGTTGAGAGGGAGAGAGAGTGTTGTGGAGTGACTGTGAGAGAGAGAGTGAGTGTGTGTGTGTGTGTGTAAAATACAGAGAGTGTTGTGGAGTGACTGTGAGATGTGTGTGTTTGTGTGTGTGTGGTTGAGAGGGAGAGAGAGTGTTGTGGAGTGACTGTGAAAGAGAGAGAGCGAGTGTGTGTGTGTGTGTGTGTGTGGTTGAGAGGGAGAGAGTGTTGTGGAGTGACTGTGAAAGAGAGAGAGCGAGTGTGTGTGTGTGTGGTTGAGAGGGAGAGAGTGTTGTGGCGTGACTGTGAGAGAGAGAGAGAGAGAGAGAGAGAGAGAGAGAGAGAGAGAGAGAGAGTATGTGTGTGTGTGTGTGTGTGTGTGTGGTGTGTGTGTGTGGTTGAGAGGGAGAGAGTGTTGTGGAGTGACTGTGAAAGAGAGAGAGAGTGTGTGTGTGTGTGTGTGTGTGTGTGTGTGTGTGTGTGTGTGTGTGTGTGTGTGTGTGTGTGTGTGTGGTTGAGAGGGAGAAAGCTCACCAACAAGCCACAATCTAGTATGATGTAAAGGATTTGGACGCGGTGCATAACTGACCACGCAGATGTGTAAGCGTATAAATTTGAGCCTCTATCGTTCAGCTTTTTCCAAGGTTACTGTGGTCCGCCTGAGACCTTCTGACGTTTCTAGGACTCCTGGTGCTGGCAGCAGACCGCGCTGAGCTGTCCAGTCCCGGGACGAGCCGGGGAAGGAGAAACAGTGGTGCGAGCAGCAAGAAAGAAAAAATGAAAAACGGGCGGATGAAAGCGAGAGAGGCAGGCAGGCAGAGAAGCGAGGGAAAAGGGGCGAGCGAGGGAAGGAAGGAGGGGAGAGAAGTGGAGGTTTTGGAGGGGGACAAGGAAATAATACAGAGAGAAATAGAACGAGGACAAAAGCAGGGAAAGAGAAGGAGGAAGAACTAGCGGAAATAGGACAACCTGAGGAGAAAATTGGTTTACAACTGCTGTCTGTCTGCTTGATGTGAACACACACGCACACGCATGCACACATGCATGCACACATGCATGCACGCACACACACACACGCATGCACACACGCACGTGAGCATATGTGAGTTGTGAATTTGCAGCTGGCCGGCTCGTTGTTTGAACTAGCACGCTTCACTGAGGCCCATTTATTGATTGGCTGGTGTGCCAGACCTAAGGACCCCCCCCGCCCCCCCCCCCCACACCCACACACTCTCTCTCTCATTCCCTCCCTCCCTCCCTCCCCTTCTCCAACTTACTTCTGAGGGAGAGAAGGAGCAAGTAAGTCAGAGAGGAGACGGCAGACTAGGAGGACACGTTGAAGGAGTGACCAAGAGAGAGGAGCATCTCACACACACACACACACACACAGACGCACACAGACACACACATATGTAGAGAGACAAGACAGACAGAGCGAGACAGCCAGCCAACTGCATAACAGATCCGTGCAGAAGTGGACCGGTGTGATCCCACACTGGCCGTGTGGCGAGGCATGGAGCAGGGACTGTTCTGCCGGCAGGCTGCTGCTGCTGCTGGCGGCCCTGCTGCTTCTCCTGGTACCGTATGAGTCTGTTTCCTATCTCCGCTCTCATTCCTCTTTGCTCCCGCTGAAAGACGAGAGAGAGACAAGTCGTCCTCGGTCTCGGTTTCCTGCGGTTTTGATGTCTTTCCCTCCTCTTTCCCCCCAGACGGTGATAATCTTTGATGATGTCTTTCTCCTCCTGTTAGGTCAGGCGTGTAGAAATATTTCATCAGCTCGTCTTCACAGATTTACTAGTTCGAGGTAAAAAAAAGAAAAGAAAGAAAGAAAAAGAAAAAGTGCTCTTGCATGTATTTCACGATTTTATGATGGTGTGACTGCGCTGAGCTGGAATGCTGCGTGTGTCCCGCTGTCCTCCCAGTAGTGCGTTATAACAAGGCCGTTAAAGTGACGCGAGTCATCCGGACGTCTTTACCGGCGCACGAGTCGCCCTTCTCCCTCTGCGTTTTCCACGGAAGTTGTAAAAAAGGGGGAAAAAAATTAAACAGGGACTTGTCAGGCAGGGGGGGCAAGTAAGGGGGGGTGTTTTCGCTAAAAGTTCTCACACACACGCGCGCACACACACACACACACACACACGCACACACCGCTGTGGTGACATTACAGTGACTGCTTTGTGGCGTGGAGGTGAGCGCCGTGCCGAGGGGAGGACAAGGGATTCAGCAGATGTGCGAAGATCGTATGTCTTCGCCGACTGAAAAGGCCATCGTATGTATATTGACATAGTCTGCAAAAAGAGCCGCCGGCTCGGGTTTCTTTCTCCCGTCGTGGAGTTTTCCATCTTCGACGAACGTGTCCCTGGTCTCGGCTACTGACAGGTGACTTAAATAGCAACCCGTCCGTCAGAGTAACGCATTATGGGAAACCTCGGCGGACTTTTATCATCCGCTCGTTTCCTCCACTTCGTCTGATGTGAGGCTAGAGGATGGGTGACGGGGGGGGGGGGGGGAGTGAATGTGCTTATCGTATTCATCCGTTCTCCCGGTTTTTTTCTTCCCTCGTGCTCCAGACGAGGAAACTAAAAGAATCGAAGTCTCTGAATAGCCGTTATGCCACATAGTGATCCGGGGGGGGGGGGGGGATTCAGTGCAAAAATCACTATACTGAAGCAATGGCGCAGCATTTCCCCGAATCCCCACGTTGAATCACAGTTAAAGGTGATGCGAAGAGGTTTGATGTAATGATTTTTACATCTCTGAGCGTCTGAATCTGAATTGTGTGGATGTTTACTCAGGGAGGTGTGTGTTCATGTCCTCAGCTCTCGTATCGTGGGGTCCAAATAAATGCATTTTGTTGTACAATCTCTTTGGATTATTGCAGTTTCCCTATTTTACGGTCCTAGGGAGTAGGAGATGGAGCCTTAAAGAACTGTAATATCGAATCAGGATTATACCTGCCGGTTCACAGCCCTTAATGCCAGATATTTTTTGAAGAGAGATCTCGTTTGTTGGTGTTTGATTTAGAAGTCCTGCATTTTAACGACCCCACTCTGAAACGGGACATCTACGAAGGTGTGGACTCACTTGTGGATGGCACCAGTGGCTCATCTGGCACCTGAGGTTCAGATCGCTGTGAGCCTCTTACAGGATGGTTCCAGATCCGGGGGGGGGGGGGGGGGGCTCTTCTCCTTGCTCTGCGGGGCCAGCCAGTGCAAACACAATCTGCGGGTGGGGGCAAACGGGTGGGGTGGACGTCCAGCAGCCTCCAAGTGGTTATTCGATCCTTTTGATTATTGTATCCAATCCCCGCGGGACGGCCGGCCCGATTATCGGAGCCTTGAAATTCTTCTGCTTATGTCAAGAACAATAGCGGTGCAGTCGGCCAAGCACCCTATTACTCCTCATCTCCGTCCCGCTGTCCTTGATTTCATTTGGGTTTCCCACCCCTCGCCTGTCCTCACCAACCTCCTCTCTGCTTGATATGCCTTCTGGTTTCCTTGGTTTTGCTGTACGGCTCCCAAAAGAAAATTGAGTGCAAAAATCCACTGATTGCTTTTCACTGGAGAATTAAGGCAGTGAACAAACAGCCGCCCAGAGCACACGGCCCGTGTTCATTTATTTTGGATCAGGACATTGAAGAAGCCGGTCCCGGCAGATAGTTAGCACCCTGCATGACATATTTTTGCTGTTCGCCCCCACTGGCGGTGTGCCCCCCCCCCTGTCTTTTTTTTTGTGGAAGGGATTCCCCCCCTTTCCCCCCCAATTGTACCCGTCCAATTACCCCACTCTCCCGAGCTGTCCTGGTCACTGCTCCACCCCCTCTGCCGATCCAGGAAGGGCTGCAGACTACCACATGTCTCCTCCGATACATGTGGAGTCACTAGTCGCTTCTTTTCACCTGACAGTGAGGAGGTTCACCAGGGGGATGTAGCGCGTATGGGAGGATCATGCTGTTCCCCCCAGTTCCCCTCCCCATCGAACAGGCACCCCGACTTACCAGAGGAGGCGCTAGTGCAGCGACCAGGATACATACCCACATCCGGTTTCACGCCCGCAGACACGGCCAATTGTGTCTGTAGGGACGCACGACCAAGCCGGAGGCAACCTGGGGACTCAAATCAGCAATTCCCCTACTGTTTTTTAAGGCACCGTCAGCGTGGACAACTAATTATTTCAGTCTCCACTTTGATAACCAGAATGCACCAGTCATTATACCTTATGGTGTTAATCGGGGGTGGTTTTGCCACCGTGGGCCAAAGAAAATAAGCTGGGTGGTATATTTTCCTTGTATCTTCTTTCCTCTCCTAGAACCATTTGCCATTCTAAGTGAAGCAAGATGCCACACCCATGGGGATGGATGGGGCCTAACTGGTTCATTCGCTGTTGACTGGACACATGCCGAGTTTTCCGTTTCTGTTTTTTGACGTTTCGTATCTCGAAGTAAAAACCGGAGCGCCTGTGTTAATGACTATCAACAAGTGTTAGACTTATTACATGTAGGGTTCCCTCCAGCCATGAAGGACAAGGGTTGGCATGGTTGTTTAGTTTTGGTATGGACCCAGCAAACTTGAGTTTTCTATCACTGGCTAAGACTCAGCCAGATACATGAACATAGTTTCTCTACAAAGGGTTGCCAGGTGAACAAACTGTTATTGGACGGATAAAAACAAGGCATTCAAATGTGCTGCCGTGTCAGAACTTAACTCAGTTCATGGTGGGACGCTTTCAAACACGAACAATGGGTGCGGACAAGTAATCTCTACAGTTAGAATGTCCCTACATGATGCACCAATTCCTTAAAGAGGCTTTTTCGTGTGGTTGAGTTATTTGCATGGATTGATCAAGTTCTTTTATATCCATCTGTTCCCTTTTCTTGCATAAAAGTCTCCGGTGAGTGCCTCAATCATCTTGCTGAATGCTCTCCAACTTGCGGTCCAGAGGAGCAACATTCCTACTTTGATAGGGGGTAGATGATTTGTTGCGGGGTTAGTTTTAATCCTTAGAGCTTCAATATTTTCACTTTTTCACATGTTGCCATCGAGAAGCCATTTTCTATCGGCCAGTATTTCATTGCCAGGTTTAGAGAAGCATCTGTTCAGGTTAACAACTGCAAAGCAATCTTCGACGTTTCAGTTTGATTGTTTGCTCCTTATATTGAGACAAACGATACTGTAACTTTACTCCGTTGGCTCTGCAGAAGAGTTGTGTTGCAGCGTTGAACCAAAGAAAGCAACACAAATCATACACGGCAATAAAAGATCCAGGTTGCATGGCAATATGCAAGATGTAGCATGGCAAAGATCCAGGTTGCATAGCAATATCGGTGATTTAACCACATGAACAAATGGACATGTGCCTCAAAGCAAGGTGTACTTCACTGTTGGGTGATGCTTGGTGAGATGAAAAATATCATTATCATGATAATCATAGGGAATTTTACATTATATTGATATATAACACACTATGCTATGTGCTTACATACGCAAAAATGCCATATTTAAGAATCCAACTGAGGTTCATCACATCGAGCTGTTTGGCGGGTGTCAAGCATGATATCAAACCAGAACTAGTTTTCAAATGATACTCCCTCAGCTATTTCAGGCCTCATTTAGTGAGAAACTTCCTGTTATCATTAATTTACACAACGAAATGTTGTATCCCAATATTACAACATCCTCCAGTGAAAGACATATTGCCCAGCCAAAGACTCCAGCAGAGAGACTAAAAGAAAGGAATGAGAGAGAGAGAGAAAGGAAGGAAGGAGAGAGAGGGGAAGGAGAGGGAGAGAGGAAAGAATGAGAGAGAGAGGGGGAGAGAGGGAGGAGAGAGAAGGAGAGGAAGAGAGGAAGGAGAGAGAGAAAGAGGAAGGAGAGAGAGGGAGGAGAAAAAGAGAGAAAGGCGAGAGAGAGAGGAAGGAGGGGGAGAGGAAGGAGAGCAAGAGAAAGAGAGGGAGAAGAAGGAAGAGGGAGAGGAAGGAGAGAGGAAGGAGAGATGGAGGAGAGAGAGAGAAAGAGGAAGGAGAGAGAGGAAGGAGGGGGAGAGAGAGGACTTGGAGGGAATCTTCATTATTTGGCTGTCATGGTGTATCCGAGATGCACGTTGTCCTTGCAGGCGTAGAAATCATCTTCTCATAATATTGATTTTGGATCCCACACTAATATCCCCAACCCCGCTGCCAAATGCAGCACAATGCAATTATAACAGAGAGAGAAGGAGAGAAGGGCAGACGAAAGTAAAAACTGGAGCTTGTAAAGAGAGGACTGACATTTTGTAGTGTTCAGGATGATTCAGACATTTGAATTTACTACCAGGAGGTGAAAGGTTAAAGCATTTGATTACTTTCCACTGTTGTTTATCTCTTCCTGTCATATACTCTTCAGCTCTGTTTTCATTGGCCCCTGCTTTCTGTCCAGATCTCTTAGTTCTGGCCCCCCTGCTTTTGTGTGCATCCCTTTGTGTACCAGGTGCGAACATTTTCATTCAGCTTTTTGATAAATGAATCTGTTTTTATAGCGGAAGCCGCAGTCGGCGAAGCTGAGGAATCAGGGTTCAGCGGGGGAAGCGAAAAAACTCGTGTACAAAAAAGTGAGCTAGAACACCGAATAGAAGATATATTTTTCATCAGGTTAAATGCCGAACTGTTTCAAGTTTCCTCCATTCATCTCCTGGCAGGAAATGTCAAGACATACAATCTGCCATGAAACTGGTATTGGCAGCCATGCCAAGCGCTTTTTATCTGAGCTACTCTGGACCCTTTGTTCTCCGAGCTAAAGGGTCGGCAAATGGATGAGGTGTTGAAAATGCGGGACTGGAAATATCTCAAGATCATCAGTGCTGTGTGTGTGTGTGTGTGTGCGCGTGTGTGTGTGTGTCGGTGGTGCACACTACAAACTGCACTCGCGTTCCCTCGCTGAAGACGTTTCCCCCCCCCTCTCTCTTCCTGTGTGTAGAGCTCGCGGACGGCTCGCTCAGAGGAGGACCGGGACACGCTGTGGGACGCCTGGGGCTCGTGGAGTGAGTGCTCCCGCACCTGCGGAGGAGGCGCCTCCTATTCGCTGCGAAGATGTCTCAGCTCCAAGTAAGGCGCTTCTCCCGGCCACGTGTCCCCCTTTTCCCTGTCAGATCCCTCAACCCTAATCCCCCCCCCCTTGAACCTCACCTTCCCTCCTACTTTCTTTGTGATTTTATGTCACGTTAAACACCGTTTTTTACTGGTGCCTAACGCTGAGCCCTTCTCTACTTGTACTTGCCATTTTAATGCTGTCGTCGTATAATTTCCGTTTTGCTTTTTCTTGGCAAGATTAATCCACTTTGTGCTTTGATTAGGGCTATTCTTTGCCTCATGACACTCCGAGGTGCACTTACATGAAATGCACTTGACATGCTGCGGTAGCGAACTGTGACTCTTAAACATTGGCCTTCTGAATCCCCGTCCCTCATCGGGGGGAAAAAAGCAAACTACCAGCCTAGCTTACTGTGTCCTCTCCTATAGTACTGCACAGGTTACCTATGACAGCTCCAGCTCTGAAGCAAAACTGAAGGACGCCAGTCCAGCCTCGGCAATGCAGTGAGCAAACACCACGCGGAGAGTGAGAGTTAGCGCCTAAACAGAAAAACAGCAAAATGCAAATCCTCCTCGCAGATAATCACACCATCACACAAGCTGTGAGTGCACTTCTGCGGAATATGGTGACAACAGGCTGGGGTGCAAAATGCATGACAGCCGCCCCCTCCTACCACACAAAGCCAACAAAATGTCATGTTCATTATGACAGCGCAGCCATTAGCGACAGACACTTCAGAACCATGGACAGTGACCAGCGATCATGGCATCTTGGGCACCCACCACCACAAACAAGCAATATTATTATTAAATAATATCATTAGAATGGCACAGCAGCCTATTAAATATAAATGTTACAGTAAATTTGCATAATGATCGCTGAGTTGGTGAATTTACAGATTGACCGGTAATTTTGCATAAAGAAAGTTTTCCCAAGTAAACCTTAACATACACAAAATAGTGGCGATGTTGGCAGCCAGAATGAAATCAGTTGGCACGGTGGCCTATAAGATTTTTGTAGGTCTTCCTTCGCCGATGAACTTTTCATTAGAATTTAATCTTGAAAACGGCGTGGATAATAAATTCGCGATGATGTCCTCCTCACTAGCAGTAACATTACTCACAGCTTCCATCAGGCTAGCTAGCTAGCTAGTTAATTGCCTTTTTTTTCTTCTACCTTGTGATTCGTGTCCCCCCCCCCCCCACAGTGGACAAAACTTATCATACAGTTAGCGATAACAAAGCCCTCCCATTTAGAGGGAAAATATGATTGGTCAATTTTGCTGTCATTTGACATTACTCTCTTGTTGAATTGTTTTTGCTTGGACCGCTGTAAAATTATCGCTGACCACCAATCACAGAAGTGAAAGCTTAGCATTTTCTGCCTAGCAACTGCTGGGATGTTGATTGTCAAATTAGAAGTGATGACCTTTTAAATATTATTTTTTGGAACATCTTAGGTCCTCTCTGAGGGCCTAGAGGGCCCAAATGGTTCCCCTTTGACGTGCACTCTTGGCGATAATATGACTACTATGTAACAAATGTATTAATGCTACTACTACTACATCATGTAGTACTACTATGATATAATCACTATTTGGCGCTCTATGATGGCTGTTGGTAGCACTCCAGTTTTATCTGTTAATTGTTGACTGTTCGAAGTCACTTTGGGTAAAGCGTCTGCCAAATAAGTAAACGTAAATGTCTGTTTTTTTATTTTTTCTTATTGTTGCGGCTTTTCTTTCTGACTCATTAATCCTATTCTCAAATATTTTCATACAGCACTCCAGTGTGTTGCCTCCACTGTTTCAGTGTGCAACCGACTGCCCTGATTTTCCAAAGATGCAAAGGCGTAATCCCTCTAATATGAGAACCAGAGACATAAAAATAACTTTGACATTTATGAGTGCAGTACTAGAGAATAATGCTCTATAATAACTCACCTTCTTTAAGAGATGCATACATCACCAGAGAGGAGGATATGAATTGAACGGTCATAATTATATGTTAGAACCTCATTGCTATTGAGGAAAATGGAAACATCCCAAGGATAATTTGTAAGTATGTGCTCAAACAAAATCCGAGGTAATCTCCTCATTCAAAGAGCAAAATACTGACTGGGGCGGCACTGGTTTCCATTAAAGTCCTATACAATGGGCTGAAAAGAAAAGGGGGGAGAAGGAGGAGGGGAGGTTCTCTCTCTCGCGCGCTCTCTTGCTCAGCGTGGTTCTGCCAAATGGACCCAGACAGAGTCCCTAATAGCGTGAGTAAATCTTACCGCTAGCCCCATTCCCAGGGGCTGTAATGGAAGTGCTCAAAATACATTTTATATGACTGTTAAAGAGCCCTGAGGGGTCAGCTGGGATCACTTGGCCATCTAACCCCCCAAAAAACAGTCTAGACGGCCATCTGGCCCTCAATCACAAAGTCATCGCTAACAGTAGGGGTTTGATTATCAATAATGGCCCTGGCATGTTCCTTCACAGAGCAGAGGATAACACTCAATAGCCTTTGCCAAAGTCCTTGTCACTCGAAATTTCTCCTTCGTTTGATAGACTGGGGAGCTGAAAGGGATGAAGCTAACTGGCCCCATTCCCACTGCTCATCATCCCGGCTTAGATCTCGGGACAAATCAGGACTTGCACCCCGGACCTCTCGGTCCTTTTATCCCAGTGCCAGAGTCGGTCGGTTGGATGGTCTTCAGACTAAGAGAGCATGCTCAAAGCTTAAACCTCAGAGGCCATGCGCGCTCTGCAAAGTGGCTGATTCCACGTGGATTAAGAGGAGCGAGGGAATGTTTTCCATAGAAACACTGTCACATTTATAGACTGGGAAATAACTCCCCCCGTTACTTCACTGCATTCCTCCATTTTACAGTTTCCAGAGTGTGCCCCTTTTCTCAAGTAGTACCCGGTGGGCAGCACTGGAAAAGGTCAATTCTGTTAAGTTGTTTGGGGGCATAAAGGTAGACCACTCAGTGAACTGTTAAAACAGTGCATTTGTCTGCAGAAGCACCGACATAATGTTTCGGATCACACTACGTGCGGTCGTGACCGTGGCGTCTTCCAGTGTGACTTGCCCGCAAATCTGTCGGCGCTGGGACAGAATCACGGTGGAAACCCAGTTTTGACTGTGTCTGGAAAGGGCCCCCTTCGTGTCTAAACCTCAACCTCAAAGTGCCAGACCACCATCCCCGGTGCACTGCAAACATTGTGGTCCAGAGCTTCTTAAAGGAGTTCATTACACGAGAAGCCATTTCCACGGTATTTCCAAACCTCAGAATGCTACTGGCTGTAAATGGCGGCCCAGTGAATTGACGTGTTAAGAGGTGTTTGGGGTTTTAAGCTCCTTTTGGCATGCAGGCGGCGTGTTTGTGTGGGGTTGTACTTGTTTGCCCTTGTGTGGAGGCTTATGCACTTGAGTGTATGCATGTTTAAGGTGGGTACATTTACAAACTGTTATGTCCTTTGGCAGCTGGTGGAATAAGGTATTGGGTTCTTGCGCAAGTAGGAGGACCCTCCATCCTGGCTCACTCCACCATCGCGTGGGAACGAGGGACCAGTAGCTTTGCCTCGGTGGCAGATCAAACGGCGTCATTAAAGTGCACGGCACAAGGGCCCCTGTGTGCTTCACCATGAGGAGCGAGGGGTTGAAAACAGGCCTCTAACACCCTCCACGCCAATGCCACCTGAGTCCAACTCATTGACCTTAAACAGACACACTCACACACACATACACCTTTGTGCGCGCACGCACGCACGCACGCAAGCACACACACACACACACACACACACACACACACACACACACACACACACACACACACACACACACATACCAGGTTTGACATACACTTGCTAATGCACAAACCCATATGAGCTAGATGAGTTCCCAAACGAGCAGACCCTCCCCAAATGACTTGGCCCTCATTAGTATTGCCTGTGCACCACACTTGACTTGATCATAAGCAGAATGCTCCAATATGAACAACACCGTGGCTGGTTATACAGTTATACAGCCAGTGTGGACTTATGGAGAGGGTGTGATGGCAAGGGCAAGTGCTGTTCTGCTATTAATCAGGCTCAAAGGTTGGCACCCATGATTTGGAAATTTCAGCCTCTGGAACTACTTAACAGTTAGTTGATTAATTTTTAATTTTAATTGATCCTGAGAATCACCTCATCTCATTCTTTAATTTTCTTTTTTTTTCTTTTTTAATTTATTTTAATCAGTCCGAAAGGTAAATGTTAGTTTTAACAAATTGGCTATTTTTCAGCTGTAGCCTGGCCCGATTTAAACAGCAAGAAATAATAATTAGAAAAAACATGTAGACAAACAGCATAATATACAAACATACACAACAATGCCAAGTGCTTTCATCCATGTATAGGGTGACCAGATTTTCAAAAAACCCAAACCGAGACCCTAAAAATTGTACTGCACGTTCATGCACGCGTACACACATAGGCACGCGCTCACAAGCTTGTCTGTCTCGCCGGACATGGTGGGGGATGGGTGGTGAAAACCGGGACATTTTACTATTCTACAGATATTTGTCAGGACTCGGGACACCCAGCTTGAAACCGGGATGTCTCGTCACCCTATCCATGTAGGTTGACAAAGCAACAGAAAAGCAAGCAAGCAAGCAAGCACACACACACACACACACACACACACACACACACACACACACACACACACATACACACACATACACACACACACACAGGCAGCTGGGTGCCATTCAGGTAGCTGTACCATACACTGATGAGCCAAAACATATGACCACTCACAGGTGAACTGAGTAACGTTGATCATCTCCAAACCAGGGCATATGTCAAGGTCTGGGTAGATTAAATGGTAAATGAACAATCAGTTCTTGTAGTCAGTGTGTTGGATGCAGGAGAAATAGGCAGGAGTAAAGACCTTAGCAACTTTGACAAGGGCCAAATTGTTATGGCCAGATGACTGGGTTAGAGCATCTCTGAAATGGCAAGGCTTGTGGGGTGCTCCCTAGCGACTAACGACAGTGGTCCAAGGAGGGACAAACCACAAAGCAGCGACAGGGGGTTAGGCGCCCAAGGCTCATCGATGCACCAAGACAACAAAGGCTATCCCGTCTGACAGAAGATCTACTGTGGTACGAGTCACAGAAAATTTTATTGATGGTTACGAGAGGAATATGTCACAACACACAGTGCATCGCACCCTCCTGCCTGTGGGGCTGCGTAGCCGCAGACTGGTCAGAGTGCCCATGATGACCCCTGTCTACCATTAGAAGTGCCTACAATGGGTATGCGGGCATCAGAACTTGACCTTCGTGCAATGGAAGAAGGTCGGAAGGACTGCACTGTAGGAAGATGACAAGCTGATGAAGGGAGTGTGATGCTCTGGGCAATGTCCTGCTGGGAAACCCTGGGTCTGGCCATTCATGTGGACGGCAATTTGACACGTTCCGCCTACTTAAACATCGTTGCTGGCCAGGTACACCCCTTCATGGCAGTGGCCTCTTTCAGCAGGATAATGTGCTGCTGAAAGAGGCCATGCTGCGCACATTGTTTGGGAATGGTTTGAAAAACATGATGAAGTGTTCGAGGTGTTGCTCTGGCCTCCAAGTTCTACAGATCTCAATCCAGTTGAGCATCTGTGGGATGTCCTGGACCGACAAGTCTGGTGCTCCACCTCACAATTTACAGGACTTGAATGATCTGCTGCTAGTGTTTTGGTGCCAAATACCAGAGGACACCTTCAGGGGTCTTGTAGAGTCCATACCTCGGTGGGTCAGCGCTGTTTTGTCAGCACAGGGAGGGCCAACAGCATATTAGGCAGGTGGTCATAATGTTTTGGTTCATCAGTGTATCTCAGCACACAGTAAGCAAACAAGGCAGATTCTGTCAATGTCAGCATTTCTGTGGTGGAGAAATGAGAGAGTTCCTCGTGAGATTTGATGAACACCGGAACCTTCTGGTGCACGCACTTTAAATGCCTTCGGTGTAAATGACAAATTTAGATTAAAGGTAAATTATCTCAGTGCTCATGTCAGAAACACAAGGGACACAACTCAGTCATGTAGAAGTAGGAAGGCTGAGAGTATGTAAAAATAAGGGTGTACAGATTACAGGGGCTGTCTGGTGCCAGGCTCAATCCCAGAGTAAACCACTGAGACTGCTCTTGCAGCAGCTAAATGCTCGAGTTGTTTTTCATTATGAAATGTCAACCTGCATGAAATACCTTCTATACCAAGATGGGTTTTGTCAGTTAGCGGCAGTCAGGAATTTATTCGTTCATTGTATATACCTGCTTCATCCAAATCAAAGTCGTGGGGTTGAAACTTTCCCCAGCATGCACTGGGCAGAAGGTAGGGAGACACCACGGGCGGGTCTAGCTATTGTTAGAAAATCATATTTTATGTCCACACCAAACACCATGTTGTAGAAAAATCAGCCAAGTTTTATTGGATATTTTGTTACTTTTTCCTAGCTGATAATGAGGTGTTTTACTGGGCATGCAGTCGTAGATTTACAGCAATTAAAGACAGTGACACTGAATGGCTTTGGCATTTTGGGCTTTTGCCAGGGCTCTTAAAAGGCATTGTTTCAGTGGCAGTTAAAAGTGCATTCACTCCAAGGAGAGAATTTATTAAAATGTAAAATAAAAAAAAAGAATAAAAATGTGCTTTACAGCACTGAGGCGTGTTTATCTTTTATGTTTATTCCTAAAACCACGTTTTCTTGGGCTCCCGTCCATTTCCCCACTGCAGGGTAGACTACACAGGTCATACGATATCAGTTTCTTAATAAACAACTTGATAACGAGCTAAGGCTTTTCTTTCTTTCTTTTTTCTTCTTCTCCCCAATTATACTTGGTCAATTACCCCACTCTTCCGAGCCGTCCCAGTCGCTGCTCCACCCCCTCTGCCGATCCGCGGAGGGCTGCAGACTACCACATGCCTCCTCCCATACATGTGGAGTCACCAGCCGCTTCTTTTCACCTAACAGTGAGGAATTTTGCCAGGGGGACGATCACGCTATTCCCCACAGTTCCCCCTCGAACAGGCGCCCTGACCAACCAGAGGAGGCGCTAGTGCAGTGACCAGGATGTATACCCACATCCGGCTTCCCACCCGCAGACACGGCCAATTGTGTCTGTAGGGACGCCCGACCAAGCCGGAGTTAACACAGAGATTCGAACCGGCGATCCCCGTGTTGGTAGGCAACGGAATAGATCACTACGCCATGCGGACGCCCTGGGCCAAGGCTTCTCTGCCAGTAATTTCAAGGGAATCTAAATTAGGAAAAAAGTAAAAGGACAGGTTATGGAATGATACGAAATATTCACCAGCTGCTGTCTCATTTGGGTAAAAGTAAAAGGAGCGGATGAACAAGCTAATTAACGATGTAGGGAACACAATAACAGCAACCAAAAGGAAAAGAATAGCGGCTATGAAAGGAAGAGAAAAGAAAGGTAGGAGGGAAGATTGTTATTGCTTTCCTCTGCTGCGCTGTGTGGCCTCATCTTGTTCTCATACAGCCTTCGTATTAACCCACTTAGATGTTGTGAGAGTTTGTCCTTGTCTGAAATGGCTGATATGAACGTCTGCAGGGACGGCGTGCAATATTTCGTATGTTAGAAAACTGGCCTTGTTTCCAAAGCACCTTCATTTCTGATGTATGACAACGGCTATGGAGCCCTGCTCCCAATTACGTTCAATCTATAATTTGCCATGTGAGTCGAGTCGATGACAAGTATACGGGTGTTGCTGGGAACCATCGAAAATTTAGGAGCGGGGCATTTCAGTGTATCTCAAACGTTGTATTGAGTTTTTGTAATGGGAACTTTAGTGGTTTCAGTAGATTTCAAGTCCATGTCTTGTCTGAGGAGGCAACTGTCGGTCGACGAGATTTGCTGTAAGTCACTCTGTGTGTGTGTGTGTGTGTGTGTGTGTGTGTGTGTGTGTGTGTGTGTGTGTGTGTGTGTGTGTGTGTGTGTGTGTGTGTGTGTGTGTGTGTGTGTGTGTGTGTGTGTTAGAGCGAGCGAGAGAGAGAGGGAGAGAAAGAGAGCGAGATGAAGGAGAAATTGTTAGTCTTTTATGGGAGTTGTGTTTTTACATGGCATAATGAGCAGAACTGCGGTAGATTTCTGAGTTTGTGTGTTCTTGTCAACTTCGGGGAAGTTCATACCAGCTTTGGGAATTCCGGTATTCCCAATGAGTTGTTTTTCCTTAACCTATGATGTCACGACAAGTCCCGGCTCACCCTTCTGCCCTGCAGTAGGAAGTACTTGACCTCCACTTTGCAGCTTGCAAGCCACAAGGAAATGATCAGGGAATGTTGAACTTTAACCTCTTTAAATTCTTTCTTTAATCACAATAATAATAATAATGTCATTCATGCAGCACCTTTCAAGCATACTGCAGCAAGTGCTTCACAATAAAACAAACTAACAGATGGAATAAAATAAAAAGAATAAATGGACAACAAAACAAATGGCAGAGACAAAAGTAGATATTGTGACAAATACAAACAATAAGAGTGATTTAAAAACCGTGTTACCTCCGGCTTGGTCGGGCGTCCCTACAGATGCAATTCACCATGTCTGCGGGTGGGAAGCTGGATGTAAGTATGTTTCCCGGTCGCTGCACTAGCGCCTCCTCTGGTCGGTCGGGGCACCTGTTCGGGGTGGACGGGGAACTGGGGGGAATAGCGTGATCCTCCCATGCGCCAAGTCCCCCCGGTGAAACTCCTCCCTGTCAGGTGAAAAGAAGTGGCTGGCGACCCCACATGTATCGGAGGAGACATGGTAGTCTGCTGCCCTCCCCGGATCGACATGGGGGTGGAGCAGCGACCGGGACAGCTCGGAAGAGTGGGTTAATTGGCCAAGTACAATTGGGGAGAAAAAAAAGTGGGGGGGGGGGGAGTGAGTTAAAAATAAAGCATAATTCAACCATTAGGAAAGGCATCCTGACAGAACTAAGTTTTTAAGATATGATTTAAAAGCAGTGACCGACTCAGCACATCAGATCTGATGCTAAAAAGGAGACTGTTGGAAAGCCAATTTTAGTTTGGACTCTTGATCTCACTGGTCGTATATCGGCTCAGCACTTCCATTATGCAATCTGGTGCCAGACACAGCAGGTAATGAGTAATATACGAAAATCCGTTTTAAATTTACCTGCAGCTATCAAAGGCAGGTTAGTACACCAGTGATACGAGCTTGAAATCCATATCCTACTGTCTTTACCCCACACAGATCTCTATCTTTTCTACCTGTCTCTCCGGTCTCTCTTTGAGAGCGTCTCATCTGGGTCATGGCTCTACAACCCTCTGTTTGCCTTGGCGGTGGAAACTGTCTGGATCTGTCCCAGGGTCTAATGTTCTTGCCATGCCACGCGCTCCTCATCCAGTCGCCTCGCTCTCTAAAAATACTCGCATGAAAAACCCTCGAGCCCACGCTCATCCCACAAGTGTAAATTCTGCAGCGTTGCATCCAATCATGATTCCAGATTAGCTAAGGGCCAGTGACACAGGAATTTCCTCTATGATACCGGACTCAGAAGGCTCGTCTTTGACTAATTTCCCCCGGGGTCTGGGTAGAGCGGACTATCACAGTCACCATCCATGGTTTAGCTTCAAAGCATAAAGGTTTTCAATAAGTGGTTAGCGCTGTAATTTGGACTGAGACACTGCAGACTGTCATCCGGGCAGCTGTGGGCCAAAACGCTCCAATCTGTTCAGCAGATGCAAGTTGAAGAGACTTTATGTAATGTGTATTAGCTGTGCTATCTAGAGTCCCTTTCAGAGAGATTTATTTACTAGAGGTGATGTCTGTATATCACCTGTTAGTGCAATCCAATTTTTAGGATTGGGGATTCATGCGGCCGAGGCTGTAGCGGTTATTTTTCCAGTACAAAACAGCTCCTGGTTGTTATTTTCCAGTTTGTTCTTTCATGGTTTTAGTCATTTTAGACGCATCGCTCATGTTGGGCTGGGCAATAATTCAATACTGTCGTTTATCATCTTTCAATAGATGATAATAGATACAATGAACAATAGATAGATAGTTGTATTGGGATGCAATTCAGATATTGTCTTGTTGTGGTACACAATTTTTTTTCCTCCCAATTATACCCATCCAATTACTCCACTCTTCCGAGCCATCCCGATCGCTGCTCCACCCCCTCTGCCGATCCGGGGAGGGCTGCAGACTTCCACATGCCTCCTTTGATACATGTGGAGTCGCCAGCTGCTTCTTTTAACCTGACAGTGAGGAGTTTCACCAGGGGGACGTAGCGCTTGTGAGGATCACGCTATTCCCCACAGTTCCCCCTCGAACAGGCGCCCTGACCAACCAGAGGAGGCGCTAGTGCAGTGACCAGGACACATACCCACATCCAACTTCCCACCCACAAACACTGCCAGTTGTGTCTGTGGGGATGCCCAACCAAGTTGGAGGTAACACGGGGATTTGAACCAGCGATCCCCGTGTTGGTAGGCAATGGAATAGACCACTATGCTACCTGGAAGCCCCCATGTGATACACAATTTTGTTGTCTAAATTAATTATAATGAAAATCTATGACTTAAAAGGACCACTGAGAAATTTGAAGGGAGTATTATTTTTAAAAAGTTGTTTTGGTTTGACAAGGTAATTTACATTACCAAACAGTGCAAAGCGATGAGCTTCAGTTTGATTCTTAAATATGGTATTTTTGCATTGTATGCAGGCTATGATTATCATGACAATAATATTTTCCATATTGCGCAGCACTACATTCTTGTTATGCTTTTTCTTTTGAGGGCTTTCTAATCATCTCCCTCTAGAAGTGGACAGTTGTATTTTAAGATTCAATTATTAACGTTTGGGGAAAAATAACACGTGAATTAGACTGGAAAAACCTGTAAACATACCACAGAACACCATTTTTTTTTTGTTTTTTAAATCTCCACTGCACATTACAGCTGAGCTCCTGTTTGCGGGTTGCCACATCATCACGGTAGGACTCCATCCCCCTAAAGACGGTCATTTCCAAGCAATTCGAAGAATGAAAGAAATCAGGAGTCGTTGGTTGAAATATCAGCTGCCTTCAGTCCACCTACCACAAATGACTGATGTGCCTGGTGGTTTGTTTTATCATTCACCCCAAAAGCTAGTTCCCTTCACACACGTCCATTTTTTCTTTTTTTCTTGCAGGACCTGCGAAGGGCAGAATATCAAATATCGCACATGCAGTAATGTGGTAAGTTCAGCCAACTCATCTTTATGTAATGAATGTCAGTGCTTCTTTCAAGTGGTTCTCTCTTGGAACAAATGGAGACAGCACACTGTGATGGAGAATCCGGTGTGGTGGAGCTGCAAAAATTATCGCCAGCTTTTGCAGTCTGGAGGTGAATATTTGCAATCTGACGCCCAGTTGTGTGGGGCCACGTACTCATTACGTCCTTATATCACAAGTATATATCAGTTTAGTTCCCAGCAACGCTGATGATTCAGTAATTTGTATGGAATATGATTCAATGATTTTGGCTGCTTTTGTCATCCGATTCCTTTATTAATTACTTACAGTTACAATTTTGGTGAAATATCCTCTTACCAGCCAAATGTTATTCTTACAATGCTGCTTAATGCTGGTTGTATTTCATATTGCATCCCATGTTTTAGGGCGGCACGGTGGCACAGTGGTTAGCGCAGTCGCCTCACAGCAAGAAGGTCCTGGGTTCGAACCCCGGGGTTGTCCAACCTTGGGGGTCGTCCTGTGTGGAGTTTGCGTGTTCTCCCCGTGTCTGTGTGGGTTTCTTGCGGGTGCTCCAGTTTCCTCCCACAGTCCTAAGACATGTAGGTCAGGTGAATCGGCCATACTAAATTGTCCCTAGGTGTGAATGTCGGCCCTGTGATGGCCTGGCGGGCTGTCCAGGGTATTTCCCCACCTGCCGCCCAATGACTGCTGGGATGAGATAGGCTCCAGCGTCCCACGACCCCAATTGGGATAATGGATGGATCCCATGTTTTATCTACTATAAAACAACTTAGTTTTGTATCTAATCATTTTAATGTTTTCTTCCCATCCCAATACTCAATGTGCCAGTACCACAGACATTATTATTATTGTTCAGATGTTCTGTTTTGCAAATGTTCTATTGTTAGGTTTAGGTTTTTTGTTGTTGTTGTTGTTGTTTTGTTTTTTTGTTGCTTTTTTTGAAGGGGGGTGGGGGAGGATGCTAACTAATATTGTCTACGCTATTTTACCTCTTTCAGCCACTTAGATTCTCCTAGGTAGATAGGTAGAAACCCATAGGGCGTTTTCACAAATTACCCTCCTTTAAAAAGGAAGAACCAGACTGTATTCAGTCTAGTTCATTTTACATCACTGAATACCTTCAGGTCCACATGTGAACCAAAATGAGGAAATTAAGACATCAGTTAGCACATCGGTGTAATGCTGATGTAATTCACAAGGGGATGTTCTGGTTGCTTTTGGCTTTCTTAAGCCGTAGACAGTAAACACAAGATAATGAGTTTGGCAGCGATATACAGGAGTTATCGTCATGAGTCATGTGCCCTAATTGGACAAAGTGGTTGTTGATTACCAGCGATGCTCCATTTTTCTTTGCCTGATACTTGGGTTTTTGTATCTCTAAATCGGTGGAAGCATCTTGCATTGACAGTATGTTGCATCATGTAAGTAGCTCCTTTATTTTATTCTGCCTTTTTTGAAATTGCATTCATATCAGAAATAGTCCACATCATGGTGAGACTGGAAGTGGACTTGGAGGTTTTTGGGGCTAGTTTGTTATACATACTCCACCTGGAGCAGTCACACCTGTCAGAAAGAGCTGAACTCAGCAAAAAGTTCAGAAAGTCTGGACCGAATGATGCAGCTGTTAAAGCCCCCTTAGAGTCTACCATACATATCTACATACCCTCAGACAGACACCCTTAGCCCTCCAACTTGAGAATGGCGTGTCCTCTTCCCTGTCACCTTTGCTGGAGCATCACATCAAGTCAAATTGGTTGCATTTGCAAACGTACTTGGCCATAAAATCCCCCATGGAAGTCCTCAAGCATTTGCTTTTTCTCTGTTACCCTCAGGACTGCCCTCCAGATTCTGGTGACTTTCGTGCCCAGCAGTGCTCCGCCCATGCAGATGTACGATACCAGGGCCAGTACCATGAGTGGCTGCCCTTGGACAACGACCCCGACAACCCTTGTGCCCTCAAGTGTAAGGCCAAAGTCTCTGGCCTGTTGGTTGAACTGGCCCCCAAAGTGCTAGACGGGACACGCTGTTACACCGAATCCTTGGACATGTGTATCAGCGGAGTCTGCCAGGTAGGAGGAAGAGCCAAACAACCTTCGTCATCGTCTGGTATCGTTTTTGTTCCTGTGTTGTCGTTAGCCTTTGTTCTTATTATATGCATGTTGTCTGGGATTCACCAAGTCTGAAAGCAATTAACGCAGACTCACATTGTTGCAAACAGAGTAAGCTCTTAAACAAGCCCTTGAAAATATCAAATATGTTGGGGTGTCCGGATAGAGTAGCGGTCTGTTCCATTACCTACCAACATGGGGATCGCCAGTTCGAATCCCCGTGTTACCTCCGGCTTGGTCGGGTGTCCCTTCAGACACAATTGGCCGTGTCTGCGGGTGAGACGCAGAATGTGGGTATGTGTCCTGGTCGCTGCACTAGTGCCTCCTCTGGTCAGTCGGGGCACCTGTTCGGGGGATGAGGGGGAATTTGAGGGGGAATAGCGTGATCCTCCCACACGCTACGTCCCCCCTGGTGAAACTCCTCACTGTCAGGTGAAAGGAAACGGCTGGCGACTCCACGTGTATCGAATCTGTCTGTTCGCTGGGTCATCACAAGGTGAAGACTTCATCCCTCATCACAGTTTGCAAAGCAAGATAAGGAAACTAAACTCCCTGCTCAACAGTGTTGAGGGAGACGGACCAATTTTCTGGTGATCTGTTTTCTGTAGAATGGGAGGACGTTGAATGTGATTTAGTGTTAAATACACACATTTCATTTAGGCTAGAAGTGATATATTTTTACCTGCTATGTGACTGTGCGCTTGCTTCACAGTCAGTCTGTGTTAGTGGATGAGGAGATGCTTTAAAAGGCAACAACTTTTGAGAAACAGATGTAGCACTTAAGTCTTGATGACGGAAATCAGAAATGTATTAATTTTCCATGACTATAAGATTTACAGACTCAGAGATAATATTTAAGTTTGAATAATAAGAGTGTGGGGATAAATTCAAGTGAAAAGACAATAAAAAAGTCAACACTGAAAGCATTTACGCCTTGTCCAGTGTCGCCAAGTGATGACTAAGCGAGTGGTAAAAGAGGTGCATTCATATTTTCCCCAGCATTTTTTGACATGTGTTTTTGCTTTTCTTTCTCTGGTTCACAAAGCAGAGCATTACAATGCAAACGCTCCATGCAGAAGTCTTACCCCCATCCGTTGCCTCCCAACACGGGGATCGCCGGTTCGAATCCCCGTGTTAACCTCCGGCTTGGTCAGTTCGTTGCTACAGACACAATTGGCCGCGTCTGTGGGTGGGAAGCCGGATGTGCGTATGCGTCCTGGTGGCTGCACTAGCGCCCCCTCTGGTCGGTCGGGGTGCTTGTTCAGGGGAACTGGGGGGAATAGCGTGATCCTCCCACGCGCTACGTCCCCCCGGCGAAACTCCTCACTGTCAGGTGTAAAGAAGCGGCTAGTGAGTCCAAATGTATCGGAGGAGGCATTTGGTAGTCTGCAGCCCTCCCCGGATCGGTAGAGGGGGTGGAGCAGAGATCGGGACGGCTCAGAAGAGGGGGGCAATTGGCTGGATACAATTGGGGGAGTAAGGGGGGGGGGTCGCAAAAAAAAAGTCTTCCCTGGCCTACATACATGCTTAAGCTGCAGTTTTGTCCTGCACACTTGCCACGCAGTATGCTTTGTATTTTTTTTTAACCTTTTTTGCCTCATCACCATATTCACTACTTGTTACCGACTGCCAAATCACTAAACAGCCTGCGGTGAAGCACTTTGAACCCCGCCGTATGAGAAGCTAATGTATTCAACCAAAATTCATACAAATTGAGCGGCGTTCTGCCGACACAGTGGCATCTGCTTTGTGAATGAATACCAAATGAGAAAAATATCGAAGAAGGGGTTTTTTGATTGACGTGACAGGAAATCGCTCTCAATGCATTTTTTCCGGGTTGAATGGAATAGCGTCCCAAGGCGTTGCGTGTGCGGAGACGAGCAAGGGTTTTAAAATGCTCCTTTACCCTCTAAGAATCACACTGTGGTTTTGGCTTCATCTTGCCGACACAGCTTTCAAAAAAGTCCATCAATCAAATATGGATGGTGGAATAGATCATCTTAGAGGAGGATTGTGTGCGTGTGTGTGTTTCAAATTTTGCGTTTTTTGCATTTTTTCTGAACCAATTTTGTGGTCTCATACTGATGTTTTTTTGTATAAAATAAGAATTTCCGGGCATCCGAGTAGTGTAGCGGTCTATTCCATTGCCTACCAACATGGGGATCGCTGGTCCGAATCCCCGTATTACATCCGGCTTGGTCAGGCGTCCCTACAGACACATTTGGCCATGTCTGCAGGTGGGAAGCCGGATGTGGGTATGTGTCCTGGTCACTGCACTAGCGCCTCCTCTGGTTGGTTGGGGTGCCTGTTCAAGGGGGAGGGGGAACTGGGGGGATAGCGTGATCCTCCCATGCGCTATGTCCCCCTGGCGAAACTCCTCACTGTCAGGTGAAAAGAAGCAGCTGGCGACTCCACATGTATCGGAGGAGGCATGTGGTAGTCTGCAGCCCTCCCTGGATCGGCAGAGGGGGTGGAGCAGGAACTGGGACGGCTTGGAAGAGTGGGGTACTTGGCTGTGTACAATTGGGGAGAAAAGGGGGGGGATAGATTCTTTATGATGGTGGTAATTGGGAGTAGCTCCTAGTTTACAGTTTCCCCACTGTTTACTCTCATGGAGGCTACAGACACTTGGTACAACAGGTGAATAAAATCACCACCTGGCAGAATTGAAAAACCACCAATACCAGTGGTACCTGAGGACCAGATTGAGTACCACTGGTCCAGGTTATGTGTTTTGACTGTCTCACTGTTCCAGTCTGTCTTGTCAGATTGTAGGTTGTGACCACCAGTTGGGGAGCACGGCAAAGGAGGACAACTGCGGCTTGTGCAATGGAGATGGCTCTTCCTGCCGATTGGTGCGAGGACACTACAAGTCCCAGCATTCGTCAGGGAAAAGTAAGGAGACTTTACTCACCCAGGATTTACCTGTTTGAGTTTCCCTTTTACCCCAAGAGATGTTTCCTTTAATTTCCAAGTTGTGTTTCATGTTCCACCATGGCTTAAACCTTATGTACTTTTTGTGATTACAACACTAGGTGTGTTAAAGGGAAATTTTGCTGTCATTGCTATGGATGTTGTCAGTCTTGAGTCTATTAATATTACTACGACTACTACTACTACTACTACTACTACTACTTTTGGTTGCTCCTGTTAGGGGTTGCCCCAGTGGATCATCCATTTCCATTTCTTCCTGTCCTCTGCATCTTCACACCAGCCACCTGCATGTCCTCCCTCACCACATCCATAAACCTCCTCTTTGTCCTTCCTCTTTTTTCTTTTGCCTGGCAGCTCCATCTTCAGCATCCTTCTCCCAATATACCCAGCATCTCTCCTCCACACACGTCCAAACCAACTTTTTTCAGTCTTGAATGTTACCTGAATTTGTAGAAGTAAAAAAAAAAATCAAATGTGCCCAACATTGGCTAATATTCAGCCATTCCTACAATACCCAGAATTCATTGGGATCACTGCAGTCTGACATCGACCCCCCCCCCCCCCGCCACCACCACTGTTGCTTGTCTTGTCTTGTTCCACTTCACATAACTCTTCTTCAATGTACTCAGCTTGTACAAGTATGGTTGTACAGCAGACGTTGCCAAAATATCATGAAATATGTCCTCGTCCACCTCGTCCTCTACTGTTACATCTCGGCCGCCCATTTCTGCTCTTTGTATTATACTTTTTAAAAATTACCACAGTCTAAATAAAGGGTAAATCTTAAACCTATCCACAGCACTCCCTTGGGACACAAAGCGGGTAAACAGAAATGGTGCCATCCTGTAATGAGCATTGCTGAGGGCCGACATGCGGAGATTAAGTTGAAAAACGGCAACGTTAGCCCTTAAACCAAATAAGCTTTTGCATTGCTTTCCCCAGGTCAGATCTCTGTGTCGAGTTTGCATGGGTTTCCCCTGGGTGCTCCAGTTTTCTCCCACAGTCCAAGGGCATGCATATATATATACTGATTTGAAGACTCTGAAATTCCCTTCAGTATGAATGGTGTGTGAGCTGAGGAATGGATGTGACCTGTCCAATGTGTCTCCCTGCCCTCGGTGCAGTGCTTGCTGGGAAAAGGCCCAAGCCTCTGACACTAAAACAGATTTAGTAGGTACATAGAATGAATCACCCCACAGGCCTGATGAGATATTGTGGGCCCATCGATACATGGGAAGTTTTGGGTCGCCCTCTTTGACTTAATTTTCACCCCATATTGTCTTGCACCATGTGAAACCAGTCAGCCCACTGCAGGGCAGCAGCCGTCATACAGCCCTTTATTGATTCTGGTCTATTTGACTGAATTAATGGTGATTAGATATGTATAGGTACACCTGCTTAACTCTCTCTCCGTCTCTCTCTCCCCCTCTCTCTCTCTTTTCAAGCTGAGGACACAGTCGTCCTCATCCCCTACAGGAGCCGTCATGTGCGTCTGGTCCTGAAAGGCCCGGATCACTTGTGTAAGTCCTGGTAGGTCCAGGGTGCCCTTTTGCCATCCAAAACAGTTAGAAATGAACATACGTGTGACGCCGGGAAAGGGTTTTGCTGCACAAGTCATTGTTGTTTATCAGCATCTACGGTTTGGTTTGAGTTCCAGGAAAAAAAAAACAAAGGCCTGCTGCACCAGTCAGTCGGCTTCAGATTGGAAATCCATCTTTTGAATGTTTATAGTTTGTTCTTTAAATATTTCACTGACACCGAGGGCACACACGCACAGACTTACAAAACACAAAATGCTAGAAAGAACTTTGAGGAAGACATTGTGCAACCAACCATTTATCTGCATACCTTTTGGAAAAACTATCTTCCCCAGATGACAGTCTATTATTTACCTTTCATTCCCAGAAGTGACCAAATTTATTTCATAGGCAGCGCTCTTAAAAAGCGGGGCTGTCTATTTTTAAAAATACATCAAGGCAGAATTAAGAGGATATGTGTTCTGCCCTCTTTCCTTTCTTCTGGCGCGAACGTAACTTACTCCAAAGGCTTCCCACGACTATCGTTTAAGTCAAAGTGTTGGCAGCGAACTCTGCTTTGGACCAAATCGATAACAAATGTTCCATCTTTCTACCTATCCACCCCCACCAGGGCTGGTTAACAAATGTTTTCGTGAACCGGGCCAGAGGCGCTCCGTTTTTTGAATAGGCTGATTTTTCATTAAATATTTCCCCGATTCTCTTTGTCGAGGGCACTCAAATCGTAACCATCTGTCGGCACACAATGAAGGCTGCTGGTTACAGCTTGTTTCTGCACTTTCCGTTATTTTTGTTTAAATGTCCATGCTGGAATCAGACAAGAGCCCATTAGTCCAAGGTTGAATTGAGGTCAAACAGTGGAAAAGCTTACCGTGGTGCTGGCCTTCTCCGAAACCTGCCCGCTACTTGGTAATACCAAATTAAGGATGTCTTTCGATCCAGGCGCCAAAGCGAGGGTTTTCCTTTCGAAAAATAAATCTACCCATTGGATATTTTTCAGAGGGTCTGTTATATATGAAAGGTCAATATTTCCACCCTTCTTAATTTTGCCTCCAGCTCCTCTTCCAGTAGCTTTGCTGTGTGATTGTGTCTCAAGCACAATATTAATACAGTACAGTTTAACAGAGTTGAAAACAGATGATGACGTTAGTGGCAAAAGTAGCTCACTTGGGGCACCCGGGTGGCGTAGCCGTTCCGTTGCCCACCAACATAGGGATTGCTGGTTTGGGGGTGGAGCAGTGACCGGGATGGCTCGGAAGAGTGGGATGATTGGTCGGATACAATTGGGGAGAAAAAGGGGGAGTGGAATCCAAAAGAAAAAAAAGTAGCTCACTTGACACTGGTTAGCACTGTTTTGGAGATTTCTTTTCGGTGAACATGCATCGTTAGCATCATCACAATCAGCGATCAGTAACCGACCTAGTCTTCCTTGGGCTGTTACTGTGTTTTTGTCCACTGTGCTCTGTCTACAGCATTTACCATGTTTCCTTTTTAGTTGTAGAAAGTAAGACTCTCCAAGGGGTCAAAGGTGAACTTGCCATGGAAAAATCAGGGCAGTACCACTTGGAGAACACGACCTTGGATTACCAGAAACTGGCTGATAAAGAGGTCCTCAAAATCACCGGTCCACTTGGAGCCGACTTCACTGTCAAAGTAAGACTAAACAGAAATCCACAATACACATGTAATCCATTGTCAGGGCCACAGAAGAATTAGTATTATCCACTTTTCTAATAATTGGTTTGTTGTAAGCCTTGCTCATAGGAAACAGGAGTTGGATTTGCTTCAGCCTTCTTCAGCCTTAGTCACTTTACACACAGGTATCTTCTGTTCAACATTTATCGTCTTACTTATTGTATCGAAATTATATTTTGATATTGTCAATCATGATATAAAATATTGTTGTCTAAATTCATGATAAGAATCTATTAATGAGGGCGTCTTGGTAGCGTAGCAGTCTATTCCGTTGCCTACCAACATGGGGATCGGTGGTTCCAAGTTCCCGCGTTACCTCCAGCTTGGTCGAGTGTCCCTACAGACACAATTGGCCATCTGCGGGAGGGAAGCCGGATGTGGGTATGTGTCCTTGTCACTGCACTAGCGCCTCCTCTGGTCAGTCGGGGCACCTGTTCGGGGGGGAGGGGGAACTGGGGGGAATAGCGTGATCCTCCCACGCGCCACATCCCCCTGGTGAAACTCTTCACTGTCAGGTGAAAAGAAGCAGCTGGTGACTCCACATGTATCGGAGGAGGCATGTGGTAGTCTGCAGCCCTCCCCGGATCGGCAGAGGGGGTGGGGCAGTGACCGGGATGGCTTGGAAGAGTGGGGTAATTGACTGGGTACAATTGGGGAGAAAAAGGAGGAAACCCCCCCCCCCCCAAAAAAAAAAAACATCGTAAAGATGCCCTAAAGGCTTCTGCCTGTTTGAGCATTTCATCTGGTAAGCCAAACCAAAAACTAACCTACTGGTCCATAAAGACTGGAGACCTGGGAGTGCTTTCTTCATTGCAATTGATCCCAAACCTGCCGTGCTCTACTGAATAGATGCACGATGACATCAGCGGGGACATTTCAGGGTTTCTGCTCCCCAGCCAAAGTTGAAACGGTAGTTTTTGCTATGTGAGGCCATGAAAATAGAGCACCCCTGCCAAATCAGCCCAGGATCAGGTTTTTGTTTCCATGAACTCCTGGTGAACTCCCACGTGTCACACAGAGTTCAAGGGGGATTTGATCTTGTCTGTTTAGGTTTAACGCTATCGGGGCATGCGCTTGCCACTTAAAAATGAAATGCAAGCGACCCTCTTGTTTCACTTACTTCTTGGAGGGGACGCGGGGTTTATTTGAGCCAGTGAATCAGGCAATGAAAACAATAGTAGCACATGCATTTTTGGTTTCTCAGAGTTAGCGGTTGTTTTTGGTTTGATGATGTGTTTGTTATGATGTGAATGATTTCATCGTGTTTGCCGGTGCTGTACTTGCTCCAACACAGCTTCAAGGGCCACATGTCCTCTCATGAGACATTCCAATGAGCAACGGTAGACCTTTAGCAACCCTTAGTGTTTCAGCTAAAAACAAAAAAGGGAAGGGGGTATTTCTGAAATTGTTGTTGAGGGTGTTCGATGTTGTTTTCTTACCAACAAGACGGTGTGACATACACATGACTAGACATGCCGGGGGCAGGTAGACTGGTGTCTGCAAATGGAAGATGGACAACCTCCTTTTTCTGTACTATCTTTCCCTCTACTTCACCTTCTCGCCCTCAAATGCCCCTCTAACCCTCCCACCGCTTCGTCCCAGGTACCCGATTCAGGCTGAGGCTGTTTGTGGGAGTTTTAAAGGCCCTGGCTAATCAAACACTGTTCAGTGGTCTGTCACCGTCCTTCAACTGATCCCGGGGCAGTTTAACCAAGGCGTTCCCTTCTATCTCCATTCAACTCTCTGATTGCCACCCTGGATAAAGCCCCTTGAATACAGTACTGTATTAATCCCGACACACATAAAGACACCCAGTCTAGGACCAGTGAGTGGACATTAGAAAATAATTCAGGCTACGGAGTGTAAAACGCCAGTAAAAACATCCACCCTCCTAAACACAGGTCAGGCTAACACAATAAACAGGGATTCGGGAGACAGAAATCTGAGCGCCTGTAAATGCATAATTTTCTAATCTGTTATGAGGCAGACAGCCAATTCATATCGTGGCGGTGGAAAAGCCCAGGCAAATGGAAATATGTCAAATGTTGCCAGACAGTCTTTCCACTGTAAACAAATGAATGAACGAGTGGTAGAGGAGTTTGATTTATACCTCTTGTAGGTATAATCCATCTCTGTGTATTTTTTTTTTTAGCTTTGTCGATGGTTGCGTTAAAGGGAGAACTGTTTGTTGAAATATTTTGGGTGGCTCACAATTTGTCTTCGACAAAAGCATCTTAAATAAACAAAGCACCTATTAAGTCTAATTCTTTCCTATTTAAAAGACAAATACGGCCCATAGCGGTGTTTATTTTCTCTCTAACAAGTACTGCACTGCCCAAGATAATCACTCAAGTTGTCATTTTGCTATATTTGTGTAATCCTCTGCAACATTGGTCTGGTTTTGTCACACCCATCACATATGTCATTATTTCCATACATACCTATATAGTTACATCTGTTTACACAACAGATTATGGTCAACATATTCTAGCGCTATAGTCTTACTGTAATTCTTTGCAATTTTACTGCCGCATTTGCACAAATAGGTTAATTCATATTCTCTAAAAATGGTTTTCACCTTATCCAATGAATCCAGTCTAACCTAATCAGTGCAATCAATTATCCGCTTCCTTCATGAATACATTCATAGTTAGCATGCAAATATCCTATAGCTAAGTTAACATGGAGCAAAACCCTTGTTTAAAAGTGTCCTTTACATATATCTTTGTGCAAAGGAAGTGACGCCCACCAGTAACACTGTTAAATTCTTCCTCTGTCTATTATTTCTGTACCTTGGTCTGTTTCATCTGCCTTCCTGTCTATGAGCCCCGTCCGTAAGTCTGAATTGAAGTGGACTAAGTGCTCTTTTTTTTTCCTTGAAAAAGTAAGACGGACGCCTAAAAATGAGTTCCCCTGCCCATGTGTTATAAGTTGGCATTAGGTGAGTCAGCGAATTCCACAAACGTCAGCCCTTTTTCCTCCTCGCTCTCAGCCTCAACTGATTCTGGTCCAGGGAAACTAAAGACAGTATCGTGGAGTCAGTACGGGCCCTGACCCGAGAGACAGTAAAGAGTTTGTGTCCAGTTTATTTGTTTTCTACCAAAAAGTGGAAAAGATGGCTATATTTCTCACCCAGCCTTCCCGAAAGGCTCTGGGCACTCGTCCCAAACCTAATTCCTGCCTGCCGCCTCTGGTCCGTCCCAGACACAGGCTTCAAGCTTCATCCTGGAGCTGGTTGTACAGAGGTTTGTTAGACTGGTCTATAGAGTTAGACCGGTCTTAATTTTGCTCTTAGACTAGTCTAATATGAATTAGGTAGTTGCACAAAAATAAAGACATCCTAAAGGTTATTCACCTTACCGCCAAACAGCTCTTAGTTCTGAGCCAGTGTTTCCATGGTAACAATCAATGACACCTGCTGACAGCTGACAAAAAAAAGTGGAAAACATGATCAGCAATTCCAACGGAAATAGTTTTTAGAGACCTTTTTAGAGACATTGCTACATCCGTCAGTAAATAAAATGGATGGCATGGCGGCCCAGTGGTTAGCACCGTTGCCTCACAGCAAGGAGGTCCTGGGTTCGAACCTCAGGCCGACCCGGGTCCTTTCTGTGTGGAGTTTGCATGTTCTCCCCGTGTCTGTGTGGGTTTCCTCTGGGCGCTCCGGTTTCCTCCCACCATCAAAAAGACATGCATGTTAGGGTTAATACTCCTGTCTGTGCCCCTGAGCAAGGCAGTGGAAAGAAGAACTGGAGTTGGTCCCCGGGTGCTGCAGCTGCCCACTGCTCCTATACAATAGGATGGGTTAAATGCAGAGAACACATTCGCTGTAAGAACACTATGACAAAATAAAGTGGCTGTCGCGGGGAGGCTCCAGCTTCCCCGCGACCCTGAGAGAGCAGGATAAGCAGTTTGGATAATGGATGGATGGATGGATGTCCATTTAGTATTCTTCCAGAAGGTGCAAGTTTTCTGCTGGGGTGAATGGAGCTGGGCAGCTTGAAGTGGTTGCTTTGTTGCCCATGTTTGTTTTTTGTTTTTTAGCTTGAAAAGAGACTTTAATTTACCCAGAATATGTAGCGAATTAGTCCTACTTAAGATTGTCAAGAAATAAACAGCTTTGTGCAACAAGTGAAGATAGACGTCGGTCTCAAATCTGACTTTGTGCTAGATCTAAACCCCGCCACCCCATCCACCCAACACCTCCCACCTCAACCCTAGACTCATAGCAAGACTCATCACAGTTTCACGCCGTCTCTTCATCCCCTCCACCGTCTCAGCTTTGCAATAAATGGCCAACGCCCCATCTAGCATGGATGGGAAGTTGCTCTCCTGAGGATCTGCTCCGTGACCATTCTACCAGCAGCTTTCCATAAGCTGTGGGATAAATCTGAGGGGGATTGATGGCGAATAGGAATAAGTGAGACATTGCTTAACCCCTTAAGGGCGTGTGTGTTCAACTCTTGAAATTCTTTTAGGATCTGCACTAATTATGAGGTGGGAGTAGTGATCGCTCACCTATGGACAGTGCATGACATCTTCCAAACTATTTCCAACATGAGCCTCAAGACCAAATCCTTCAAATAATTGTGCAGTAAAAAAGTAAAATAGATGATTGTGAAATACTTTGTCACTGTTGAGGAATGCAGCAGGCTTAGTTTCCCTCCTTTGGCAGGGCTGAACCTACAATTTAGCCTTGTGCCTAGGGATGGACAGCACCCTTAACAGCTTCATGTTGCTTTTCCTCACAGTCCCAGAGTAGGTAATTTTTCTCACGTCACCAAATATTGGAGGGTTACGGCACATTATTCATCACTGTGCAAGATAGCCAAACATGTTTGTATTTTAAAGTACAGTGCCCTGCCAATTCATCTCCTTATTGAGGGGTATGGGAGACATGTTGCAGAGGGCTGTGGTGGGATTTTCAAAATGAGAAACTTGTCTGATGAAGTCCTTCTCATAATTATCATCCTTTTTGCCAGATTGCTGTTTCTCCATGGTCCAATCAGGTCAAATACATATATGATTAATAGATATGTCAGTAGACACACTGGGGCATCCTGGTGGTTAGCCAGTTTGCATACAGGTACCATTGTGGTTTCAGCCTGAGTACAGTCTGCTAAATTTGAATGCCCCCCCCCCTCCACACACACACACACACACTACCTGTCTGTTTTCTTACTATATTATCTTATAAATGAGATGAAAAAGGTGCCCGGGTAGCGTAGTGGTCTATTCCATTACCTACCAACATAGGGATCGCTGGTTTGAATCCCTTTGTTACCTCCGGCTTGGTTGGGCGTCCCTACAGACAAGCTTGGCCGTGTCTGCAGGTGGGAAGGCGAATGTGGGTATGTGTCCTGGTCGCTGCACTAGCGTCTCCTCTGGTTGGTCGGGGCACCTGTTCAGGGGGGAGGGGGAACTGGGGGGAATAGCGTGATCCTCCCGCATGCTATGTCTCTCTGGTGAAACTCCTCACTGTCAGGTGAAAAGAAGCGACTGGCGACTCCACATGTATCGGAGGAGGCATGTGGTAGTCTGCAGCCCTCCTCCAGATTGGCAGAGGGGGTGGAGCAGCGACCGGGACAGCTCGGAAGAGTAGGTTAATTGGCCAAGTATAATTCAAGACAAAAAGGGGGGAGGGAATCCCCCCCCCCAAAAAGAGGTGAAAAAACACGAGAAAGGAATAAAAAGCTAAATCTTAATAGTCAGTCAGCAGACCATCGAAAGACAGATACTGACTAAATCCTCTTCATCCTCTCTTTAGTGGTGTTATCATGACGGTCAGTAACACAAAGTGCCCTCCCCCCTCGGCTCTCTAGGTGTGGTACACCAGTGGAGCAGACAGCGTGGTCCAGTATATCTACTACCAACCCATCATCCACCGCTGGAGGGAGACTGACTTCTTCCCTTGCTCTGTCACCTGTGGTGGAGGTATAACAGTGTTAAGATGAATGGTCTGGCTGACAGCAGCCATCAGCAACTTTTTCCTTTTTCTTTTTTTCGGAGAGGAATGTTCTCAACTCACTGAGATGTTCTCACTTGTCATGTAAAATCCATTACATTTGAAGATGAAGGAGATGAATGAGGGCCACGAGTGTCGGTGGCATCAAGTTGGTACCACTGCAAAAGCTTGATAAATGCTGAAGGCTTTTTAACTTTTTATCCCGGTCTGACTTTTGTAGTCTGGGTTCAGGTATTTATTCTTGGCCAAGAAAGTTTGCACGTAAAAGGAATTTGACTTTGTAGGATGTGCTCAGCTTAGAGAACACAAACAGTTAAGAACTTTAACGACTAAAACAGAGCATTTTCTAAAATGGATAAACACACGAGAGTAATAAAAATGTCTTGATGTATGTCAATTTGACTCTCTCTCTCTCTCTCTCTCTCTCTCTCTCTCTCTCTCTCTCTCTCTCTCTCTCTCTCTCTCTCTCTCTCTCTATATATATATATATATAATCAGAATAAGATCTGAATCAGGAATACTTTATTAATCCCCGAGGGGAAATTGGGTCCTATTACAGACACTCACGCTCTAGTAAAGAAAAAAAATAACAAGATACAAGATAAAAAGAAAATAGAAATAGAAGATAAAATAAATAGAAATAAGAATAAAATATGTAAACATATGTGCACCATGCTCTGGCATATAACACCCTGTACACACACACACACACACACACACACACATTTATTTATATATATATATATATATATATATACACACACTACGCCATCAAGTTTTTGACTCATGTGACCTCACCACTACCGCCAAAGTAAAAGTCTACAATCAATGCCTTATGCCTCTACTAATGTATGGTAGTGAAACGTGGACTGTATACCATCATCAAATCAGGCAACTCCGTGCAATTCAACAGCGCCATCTAAGAACAATTTTAAAGATAAAATGGGACCATTACATCAGCAATAAAGAAGTTCTTGCTAGAGCATGTGTGCAAGACGTAGTACTCAAACTAGTTAGAAGTTGGTTACGCTGGCTAGGCCATGCGTCCAGAATGGATAATGAAAGACCTGTAAAAACCCTATTGTATGGTGGATTAACTGAAGGAGCACATCCTCTTGGACATCCTAAACTGAGATATAAAGACACGTGCAAAAGTGCTCTGAAATGTGGTGATGTACTTGACCAATGGAAATCAAAGGTAGAGAACCGAACAGAATGGAGGCGATTCGTCAAACCTGTGACAAAGTAAAGGAGAAGAGAGTCAGAGCATACGAGAAAGAGAGAAAAAAGAGGAGAAGAGAAAAGGATCCACCAGAGACAATTTCATGAACTTTAATTATTATCATCTTGTGTATATGCTATCTAGTATTAACTTGTGTTTGACTCGTTTCGGGTGAAGGCGTGTGTGTGTGTGTATATATATATATATATATATATATATATATGTACGTACGTACATACATACATACATACATACATACATACATACATACATACATACATACATACATACATACATACATACACACACACATACACACACACATATATAGAGATATAGATATATATAACCAGGGGACTGCCGGTGTGTGGGGCCCACGAACCAGCCCCCAGCTATGGGTTAAAGAGTGCCACTGCCTAGTGGATACCTCGGGAGAGGAATAGGCTACGGGAGTAAACCCCTACAGAAAATCAACGTCTACAGTGCCGCTGTTTTTTGTTTTTCTTGCCCTTTTGTATGTGTTTAAGTGGGAGAGTACTGCTGGCGTCGGGTGTGGCTGCTGCTTCTCCCTCTGGTAGCCCCCCCTTCCCATCCACCCCTGTATGTCTGTGTTATGTTTATCTATTGTCTTGTTTCACCCTGTTTATTGTAAAGCGACTGATTTATTATTTAATTTATTATTATTATTATATATGTGTATGTACACTACCGTTCAAAAGTTTGGGATCACCCAAACAATTTTGTGTTTTCCATGAAAAGTCACACTTATTCACCACCATATGTTGTGAAATGAATAGAAAATAGAGTCAAGACATTGACAAGGTTAGAAATAATGATTTGTATTTGAAATAAGATTTTTTTTACATCAAACTTTGCTTTCGTCAAAGAATCCTCCATTTGCAGCAATTACAGCATTGCAGACCTTTGGCATTCTAGCTGTTAATTTGTTGAGGTAATCTGGAGAAATTGCACCCCACGCTTCCAGAAGCAGCTCCCACAAGTTGGATTGGTTGGATGGGCACTTCTTTGAGCAGATTGAGTTTCTGGAGCATCACATTTGTGGGGTCAATTAAACGCTCAAAATGGCCAGAAAAATAGAACTTTCATCTGAAACTTGACAGTCTATTCTTGTTCTTAGAAATGAAGGCTATTCCATGCGAGAAATTGCTAAGAAATTGAAGATTTCCTACACCGGTGTGTACTACTCCCTTCAGAGGACAGCACAAACAGGCTCTAACAGGTACTATTTAATGAAGATGCCAGTTGGGGACCTGTGAGGCGTCTGTTTCTCAAACTAGAGACTCTAATGTACTTATCTTCTTGCTCAGTTGTGCAACGCGGCCTCCCACTTCTTTTTCTACTCTGGTTAGAGCCTGTTTGTGCTGTCCTCTGAAGGGAGTAGTACACACCGGTGTAGGAAATCTTCAATTTCTTAGCAATTTCTCGCATGGAATAGCCTTCATTTCTAAGAACAAGAATAGACTGTCGAGTTTCAGATGAAAGTTCTCTTTTTCTGGCCATTTTGAGCGTTTAATTGACCCCACAAATGTGATGCTCCAGAAACTCAATCTGCTCAAAGAAGTGCCCATCCAACCAATCCAACTTGTGGGAGCTGCTTCTGGAAGCGTGGGGTGCAATTTCTCCAGATTACCTCAACAAATTAACAGCTAGAATGCCAAAGGTCTGCAATGCTGTAATTGCTGCAAATGGAGGATTCTTTGACGAAAGCAAAGTTTGATGTAAAAAAATCTTATTTCAAATACAAATCATTATTTCTAACCTTGTCAATGTCTTGACTCTATTTTCTATTCATTTCACAACATATGGTGGTGAATAAGTGTGACTTTTCATGGAAAACACAAAATTGTTTGGGTGATCCCAAACTTTTGAACGGTAGTGTATATATATATATATAGGGAATTATTAAATGAGTTTGCTTTACAGAGGGCACAAATATACAAATAATATAAATATAACAGAGGTGATATTGGGATGTTAATGATGTGGTTGGCTTTAATTAACAGCATTGTTTAACACAGTCAGTTTACAATACAGTGCACAGATCCAGTATATATATACATTATTTGACTAGTTACAGACTTCTTTGCCATGTTACTGGGTTGTGGTTTGACTTTGTGATGTTTCATTGGCCGTAGGTTACCAGCTAACTTCAGCAGAGTGCTATGACCTGCGCAGCGGTCGGGTGGTCGTGGACCAGTACTGCCATTACTATCCAGAGAACATCAAACCGAAGCCCAAACTCCGGGAATGCAATATGGACCCCTGCCTCGCCAGGTTGTGACCCTACTTCTTATTTTATTCAGCTGGATGACAGAGGATTTTGACACTCTTGTTGTCATACCAGAAGCCACATCAAATTCCAGAGCGTTTAGGAGGGGAACGGGCTACCCTTCCAAATGTTCCCTCATAAGCTGGCTTTCTTATCGGCTGCTATTTTAGACTAACTTGATGTTTCCTGGGCTGGTTTACAAACGTCCACACTTCTGAGTTCTCTCAGAATAATTTATCATTTTAAGCCACAGACTTTCCTCGACACGTGCTGCTTCAGTGTCATTGCAAGCAGTGGTCCTTAGGCAGTAGCACGAAGCAGTACCTTGAATCTTAATGTCCTTCACTGTTTCTGTTTTCAGTGATGGCTACAAGCAAATCATGCCATATGACCTCTACCATCCCCTGCCTCGGTATGTACAGAGAATCAGTGAGCATGCACACACACACACACACCCGCCCGCACACACACACACACACACACACACACACACACACACACACACACACACACACAACCCTGCACACATTGTCTTGCGTGTGTGTGTGCAGCATATCCACACTATCATATGTCCATGCATTGGTTCAAACCCGTATCTTAAGTATTTGGAACTTCTTTTTTTTTCTTGTCCTTCTGCTTGCATGTCTTCCTGTCAGATGGGAGAGCAGCCCCTGGACGGCCTGTTCCACTTCCTGCGGCGGGGGGATCCAGAGTCGGTCGGTGTCCTGCGTGGAAGAGGACATGCAGGGTACCATCACCCCCGCTGAGGAGTGGAAGTGTCTCTACTCCCCCAAGACGGCCATCCTGCAGCCCTGTAACACCTTCGACTGCCCTACCTGGCTGGCGCAAGAGTGGTCTCCCGTACGACACCTTTCTCCGTCACTTTTTTTTGAATGAACATTAACGCCACACATAGGTAGCTTCATATGGATTATTATTTGACCAATATATATCTTCACTGTGTGCAGTGAAGATGCAAGGTCCATAAAAAACCCTGTTCCTAGGGTGTCCGGATAGTGTAGGGGTCTGTTCCATTGCTTACAAACACAGGGATCACCGGTTCGAATCCCCGTGTTACCTCCGGCTTGGTTGGGTGTCCCTGCAGACACAATTGGCCATGTCTGTGGGTGGGAAGCCGGATGTGGGTATGTGTCCCGGTCACTGCACTAGCGCCTCCTCTGTTCAGTCGGGCACCTATTTGGGGCAGGGGGGACTGGGGGGAAATAGTGTGATCCTCCCACGCGCTACGTCCCCCTGGTGAAACTCCTCACTGCCAGGTGAAAAGAAGCAGCTGGTGACTCCACATGTATCAGAGGAGGCATGTGGTAGTCTGCAGCCCTCCCCGGATTGGCAGAGGGGGTGGAGCAGCGACCGGGACGGCTCGGAAGAGTGGGGATAATTGGCCAAGTACAATTGGGGAGAAAAAGGGGGCCAAAAACTCCCCCTGTTCCAAGGTGAAACACATGAAATGATGTTCTTAGTGCACGTTCAGTCAGGAACACTTTTCTTTCCTCCCTTTCTTTTCTCTCCATTCACTGCCAGATACATGTCCTCCATGAAGCACACATAACTGCACTACACTACTATGCCATTACTTATCTCAAAATGAAGGAAACCTCTCTCTCTTTTAATTTCTAGATTGACAGTAGACTTGGTCTGAAATGGAGGGGTTTGGGAAAAGGTTTCTTGTAGATCTCCTCGTTGTCATTTATGGAGCACAAAGCGGGGAGGGTGAAAAAGTGCTACTAGCGGGAGTTAAACAGACCCAAGAGACATGCAAACGTATAGTCAGTGTACATTTGTGATCTTTAGCTGTTCCCACCGTCCTGGCTAGTCACACATTAGGAAGTTGTTCGTTTGTCTCTGTGGTCTGTGATTTGTCACAGTGGTTTTTAATTAACCCTTGAAATCAGATAAAAAACATCATTAATCCTCTTGGCATGGAAAAAAAAGCACTCGCTAAACAGCATGGCCTGTGATTCTGTCGTCTCCTCAGACCTCAAGCAGCGTTTCAAACATAACGGGGTACTCTTGTAACCTCTGAAGTAAACGTGCGTTAAAACAAAACGCCTCCCTCATGATCACCAGTAGCCCCTCTCACCCCTCGTCCACCGTCCCTCGTCCCTCGTCCCTTGCCTGCCTCAGTGTCCTGTCCAAAACACACAAGGCTTTAATTAAAAATCCAAAGTCAACAGTGCATGTGGAGTTCCCATCTCCCTCTGCAGCGCGCAGGCCCGGGTTATCACCAAGGCACAGATGGAGCCATCTGACACTGCCCCCAGTGCTGGTTTTAGCCCGTTATACAGTGGTACCAGCACTGGATCAGCCAATAAAGGACGTCTTTTCTCCTTTATTTGTTTATTTTTTACGAAGTGGTTTAACTCTGAATATGAAACACCTCTGTGACTTTTGTTGTTTTTATTTTATTTTATTATTTTTAGTTTGTCCCCCTTTTTCTCCCCAATTGTAATTGGCCAATTAACCCACTCTTCTGGGCCGTCCTGGTCGCTGCCTCAGCCCCTTTGCCGATCCGGGGAGGGCTGCAGACTCCCACATGCCTCCTCTGATACATGTGGAGTCGCCAGCCGCTTCTTTTCACCTGACAGTGAGGAGTTTTGCCCGGGGGACGTAGTGTGTGGGAGGATCACGCTATCCCCCCCCCCCCCAAACAGGCGACCTGACCAGAGGAGGCGCTAGTGCAGTGACCAGGATACATACCCACATCCGGCTTCCCACCCTCAGACACGGCCAATTGTGTCTGTAGGGACGCCCGACCAAGCCGGAGGTAACACGGGGATTCATACCAGCGATCCCCGTGTTGGTAGGCAATGGAATAGATCACTACGCTACCCAGACGCTCCCAGTGCCCACTTTTAATGAAACGGGCTGTTTTGGGGGGGTCATTAATGTAATAATAGCAGTATTCAGGAGCTGCTGCTCTGATTGGTTGGCAGTATCTTCGACCCCGTCCCCTCTTTTGACAGAAGTAATGGCTGCTCAATCAAAGGCTACCTTGCTCTCACCATAGGCAAGCTTATGTAAAACTATGGGTTTGGTGTTCTTAGTTTTACATCACACTGAGGGACAATTCTGATCGGCTGGATGAATTGGTGTAATTTGGTCACATAAAAAAGCTGGTGAAACAGAGATGCTGTGTAAGTGCTGTGAAAATAGCGCTCCTCATTGATAGCACAATGCACCCCAAGACTACACAAAGCTTGTTTTCTATAATACTCCGTCTTAAAAGGAGGATGAAACCCTTCTTTTAAGCTAAAATGCAGTGAGATGGACGCAGACCACCCTGTGGTAAACCTCATCACTACCCAGGGTTCTCCGGCACAGAGGCACTGACGCCGATGGTGTCAAAAAGGGCTCAGCAGCCAGTTTATTGAAAACACCAGAGATTAAAATCGGTTGAAACAACCAGAGGTCTGCAGAGTCTTTAAAATGGGGGAGGGCTTCACGTACCCTCCTGTCTTTGTGTCTTCGTTGTACGGTTGCTGTTTCACTCCACTACAGACTGGCAGAAGTGTGGGAGCAGAGGAAAGTGGATGTGGCCACACATTCTGGGAAATGTATGTAAAACTTATGATGCAGAGTCATGCTAAAGACAGATAGTAGGCTTCAAAACATCCAGTTGATGCTGACCTAATTTTGATTTTCAATGCCCCCCCCCCACAAAAACATCATGATTTAGTGCCTGAAACAACAACAATTAAACGGATGCACTTATTTGTGTAGTTTATATTGTCTTCTAACTCAAACTTCATCCAGATATCATTTAATACCTCGAAAAATATGTGTTAGGGCATCTGGGTAGTGTAGTAGTCTATTCTGTTGCGTACCAAAACGGGGATCGCTGTTTCAAATCCCCCTGTTACCTTTGGCTTGGTCGGGCATCCCTACAGACACAATTGGCTGTGTCTGTGGGTGGGAAGCCGGATGTGGGTATGTGTCCTGGTCGCTACACTAGCGCCTCCTCTGGTCTGTCGGGATGCCTGTTCAGGGGAGAATAGCGTGATCCTCCCACACGCTACCTCCCCCTGGTGAAACTCCTCACCACCAGGTGAAAAGAAGCAGCTGGTGACTCCACATGTATTGGAGAAGGCATGTGGTAGTCTGCAGCCCTCCCCGGATCAGCGACTGGGACGGCTTGGAACAGTGGGGTAATTGGCCAAGTACAATTGGGGAGAAAAGGGAAAAAAAGAAGAAAATATGTGTTAGTGTTTCTGACCTCTCCAAATACCAGCACGGTGGCAGGGATACCAGCCAGCCAGGTCTCATTTAAACTCCGTGAGTGAGATTTGAACATCATCTATGAGGAGGACACAAGCAAAAATGATATACACCCCTAAGCACAGGACTGGTTTGAAGAGACTTATTGGGCTCCACTTCAAATGGCAGCACCGAGGCATCGGTCATAGAGATGGTTGATTCAAAACAACGACCATTTTGATGAAATTGTTAACAGTTTGCTGTCAGTTACTATCCAAGCAATTTTATGTATGTATTGATATTGTGATATGAGGCGAGATATCGTGTGGGATTTATTTCCATCCATCCATTACCTGAACCGCTTATCCTGCTCTCAGGGTCGCGGGGATACTGAAGTCTATTCCAGCAGTCATTGGGCGGCAGACAGGGAAACACCCTGGACAGGCCGCCAGGCCATCACAGGGCCAACACACACACATACATACACACCCACCCATTCATACCTAGGGACAATTTAGTATAGCCGATTCACCTGACCTACATGTCTTTGGACTGTGGGAGGAATCCGGAGCACCCGGAGGAAACCCATGCAGACACGGGTAGAACATGCAAACTCCACAAAGAGGATGACCCGGGACGAGGTGGAGGCATGTGGTAGTCTGCAGCCCTCCCCGGATTGGCAGAGGGAGTGGAGCATGGACCGGGAAGGCTCAGAAGAGTGGGGTAATTGGCCAAGTACAGTTGGGAGAAAACGGAGGGGGGGGGGGGGCTAAAACAAAAATCTAAATTGTATACACTTTATGGTAGCTGCCACATTGAAATCGGGTCTAGTGCTCAGTGGGATCTTAGTACTGGGGTCTTTACTCCTTCCCCCGATCAGGTGACATCTTGTTACGGAAGATTATTATACGGCATCATAATTTGCATTGTGTTCATATCGCGGCAAATAATGTGCAGAATGAAGATTGAATCTATAGCTGCAGTCAATGCTGTGTAGCCCTTGAGCAAGGCACTTGACCAGATAAAACCCTGTTCGAAGGTTACCCCTGCCCAGCACAACCCAGTTCTATAACCCTTGTGTGATGAGCTTGTGTGTTTTCTCGTGTTTCCGTTCATGTGCTTTGTGTGTCTCAGTGTGGAGAAATGTGAAAAAAAAGCCCAGCCTCTGTTTCTGTGTGTTACCATGTGTAAACTCACAATTAACAGAGGTACTTTTTCTCCTTCGTCTTTTTATTCATGAAACATGTCCCACATGCGCAAACACATCATCTGTCTTGTCTCCACCAGTGCACAGTGACCTGCGGTCAGGGCCTACGCTACAGGGTGGTGCTGTGCATCGACCACAGGGGGCTCCATGCCGGGGGCTGTAACCCCACCACCAAACCTCACATTAAGGAGGAGTGTCTGGTCACTGTGCCCTGCTACAAGCCCATAGGTAGGCTTCTGATCTCAGACTGTCTTACTGAATGTGCTTATGCTTCTCTGTATTGACCCACTGATGTCATTCATGCCCCCTCACAGATTTGGGGTGATGAGGCGTGGTTTGTCCTAGCTTTTACCTCATTGTTACTGAGCACTGGTCGTATGAGTTTAAACCTCAGCACTTTCTCCCCTTGTCAAATATGTGTAATGTAATGGGAGGCAAGACCATAAATAGCAATAAAAGTCAGTCTTCATCATACAAGGACAAGTTTGGCTTGGATGCCAAATAATTCTGCACATACAATGAGTTTGACTTGATGTGATGCTCATTTTTATCTCTTCAGCATGCAAGACCAGTACTCAAGTTAAGCCCACGGTGGGGATCCAGTATTTCAGTGACCCTCAAGTTTCTCTTTTTCTTCTGTTTCGTTGCAGAGAAACTCCCGGTTGAGGCAAAGCCGCTGTGGCATAAGCAGGCCATCGAACTGGAGGAGGAGGTGCTTGTGACTGAGGAGCCAACGTGAGAACCAACAGACACACACACACACACACACACACACACTGGAGTAGACTACTCTATGCATTTATTGTTTATTTAATTGGCTTTCATTTGTGTGTCTGTTTTATCCTTTTCGGGGCATTTTAGCAAGACTGAATCAGTCACACAAACATTCCAAAGTTTACAAAGTACCTGCAAAATGCACAGGACATTTGATATTGGATTGCCCAAAAAAAAAAGAAAAAATAACAATGACTGAAGTCGTGTTGTTTTTTTTGTTTTGTTTTTTATTCTCTTTTTTTTTCGGCACCAAATCAGTGACAACCTCCACATTAATTTAATCAAAGTCTTTTGTAGTTCAGAAATTACACCTTATCAAGTTTGATTTCAACTTTGATCTGTTTAATCATGCAGCCCTGTGTACTGTCTGTTAGTCTTTTTGTCTGTCTGTCTATCTATCTATCTATCTATCTATCTATCTATCTATCTATCTATCTATCTATCTATCTATCTATCTGTTTGTCTGTATCTATCTATCCATCTGCCTGCCTGTCTGTCTGTCTGTCTGTATCTATCTATCTATCTATCTATCTATCTATCTATCTATCTATCTATCTATCTATCTATCTATCTATCTATCTATCTATCTATCTATCTATCTATCTATCTATCTATCTATCTATCTGTCTGTCTGTCTGTCTGTCTGTCTGTCTGTCTGTCTGTATGTCTTTCCTTTTATGTCGTCATCCATCTTTTCATCCATTTATCGATGTGTCCTTGGGTTAAAAAAAAGGTCGACGTGCTTTAAGGAGTTGCAGTTCAAGAACAGAATATTTTACTGTGCGATCATTCAAGTATGTACTCCCCAAGTTGAACTGCACAGTAAGCTTCTAAACTCTCAAAACCTTATTTTACTAAATGGAGTGCTCCTATAAATCTATGTGCTAACCTATCAGTCTTGAAACCTATTGGCTTTGTCACATCAGTCACAGGGCCAGGTTGGAACGGCCATTTTGTCTCAGAGGTGGACTCTCCGTTTAAAACCTCCCAGGTGTTGAAGTGATGCAGTAATTCAGGAGGAGGAACATAACCACAGCCGCTGCTAAAGCCATACCAGACCCTTCAGGTTCACAACCTGGAAAACAAAAGAGAGATTTACAACATTAAATATCCGCTTTACAGATTTAGTGTCACTCCACAGGGGTTAGGAAGCAAAAGTCAGGCCCCAGATCCACTGTTTCAACAACACTTTTCAAAGTCCCACGACCGTGATTTACCTGGAGGTGAAATTGACATGGACAGAGCCGATGTGTGGAAGCTTCCACTTTCTGGTGGTCGTGTTCATGTCAGCAGCCATTTTCATCATCGACAAGTCAAAATATACAGCTGCAGCTGCCTTTCATTCTGACATTTCTCAAAATGTGGAATCAGTTTGTGTCCAGTTCTCTTTACACACCTGTGTAAAGCACAAATTGTTTGTCAGGCATACTGACAGATGCAATTTTGTCAAGGCGGGAAGCAAACCATTACTGTCTGACTACTATATATATTTGGCTTTTCGTGTCGGTGCACAAGTTCAGGTCTGTTATACATGAGGTCGTTTGAGGTGAAAGGGGCAAGTGAGGGTGAAAGGGGGGGGGAGCTTTTTTGGAAAGCGAGGCAGTTGAATGCTCCGTCGCTGGCTACCAACAATACCTCGGAAAGCCGCAGATGTTCCAGATGTTCCTCCCCCAGATACTGACTAATAAATGGTGTCCTCTGAAAACGGACAACCTTTGAACCATTACCCAACGCCTTGCATGACTTGTATGAGCCACCATGTTATCCAGCACACAACATCCCCTTTCTCTGACTTATCTTTGGATGAGATGGGTGAGAGAGAATTCAAGGGAGATGAGCAATGCCAAAACATATGAATTTGCTCTATTGCAAAAAAAAAAAGCATGTCCCTCCCCCCACCCCCTCCCCCAAAAGCACATAAATATCTGCGTATAATATGCTGTCACTCAGCAGCCAACAACAATATCTGCTTGCCATATGGGGCCAGGTTACGAATGCGAGCGGATGGGGAAGGAAATTCCTGCGCTAGACTTATTGCACCTCCATCGCCAGGACTTAAGCCAGCGACTAACAACCGCTGTGCAACTGCATGAAAAATTAGACCTGTGTATGTTCTTGAGCTTGGTCTTTTTTTTTTCTCTCTCTCTTCTTTTTACCCCAACCACGCGTAAACAAAATTTGTCTACTGGTGAAACTTAAATTTATTTGCGCGAAAGGAGGCTTTCGCCGGATATTGGGGGGAAAAATTGTGTTGTTTCCGTCTGTAAATTTAAAGCGAGGATTGGCGAGGATTGTTTACGGACCAGCAGATGTGTTTTAACTGTCCATGAAGAGAAACATAGCTATGGGCTCCATTGTTGACTTTATTGTCGATGTTCCCAAGGTCAAAGCCGCTCTGGTGATTCATTTGTTTGTCCAAAACAGAACGACTCCTTGGACACTCGTAAAGGGCCGACATAGGTATAGTTACGACTTGTTATTGAGGCATCTCTTAAAACACCAGGGGGGCTTTTGTGTCGAGGTCTGACAGCTCGATCCGAAACGAACGACTGACACGAGCGGATACGGCCGGACAATAACTCAATGTCATCGTTGAGCGTCTTTCATTCGTTTTGCATCGGGATAAAATTCGGCTATTGTGATTTCATGAAACACAATTGTGTTGTCATAATAAAAATCTGTTATCGATGATTTCTCACAAAATGAGGTCTGCAATATTTGAGAGAATACCCCCCCTCTTTTTTTTTCTCCCCAATTGTACCTGTCCCATTATCCCACTCTTCTGAGCCGTCCCAGTCTCTGCTCCACCCCCTCTGCCAATCCGGGGAGGGCTGTAGACTACCACATGCCTCCTCCCATACATGTGGAGTCGCTGTCGCTTCTTTTCACCTGACAGTGAGGAGTTTCACCAGGGGGACGTAGCGCGTGTGAGGATCACGCTATTCCCCCCAGTCCCACCCCCACCGAACAGGCACCCTGACTTACCAGAGGAGGCGCTAGTGCAGCGACCAGGACACATACCCACATCCAGCTTCCCACCCGCAGACGCGGCCAATTGTGTATGTAGGGACGCCCAACCAAGCTGGAGGTAACACAGGGATTCGAACCAGAGATCCCTGTGTTGGTAGACAACGGAATAGACCACTATGCTACCCGGATGCCCCTTGAAAACTACGTCTGGTTTTATGTTATGCTTTACATCACCAAACATTTCAATGTGATGAACCTTAGTTGGATTCTTACACTTGATGTTTTTGCAGTTAATAAGCAGATATGTTGATATTTCCATTGCTCCTCACCTTTAAGGCCCTTAATAACCTAACTGCTCCATATCTTTCTGAACTCCTTCATATCCACACGCCCTCCCGCACTCTCAGATCCTCTTCTGCTCTCTAACTCACTACACCATCGGCCCGCTTGACTACCATGGGGTCTAGAGCCTTCGGTCATTCTGCCCCCCCCCCCCCCGCCTATGGAACTCTCCCCCCACAAGACATTCACAACACTGACTCTCTTTCAACCTTCAAGTCCCGTCTCAAAACGCACCTTTTCAAACTGGCATATTCAGTCTGATCCATGCTGCATTGAGTTTTGTGCAGATGATGATTTTATACATATCTGTTGTATTAACTTTTTATTGTCTACCCTGCTTTGTTTTGATTTTATGCTGTCTGATACAGTGCTGCTTGTAAGGTGTCCTTTAGTGCTCTGAAAGGTGCCTACAAATACAATGTATTATTATTATTATTATGATTATTATTATTATTAGTAGTAGTAGTAGTAGTAGTAGTATTTATGGATATTGTGTAAAATTCCAATGATTATTGCGATCATAGTATTTTCCATATCGTCCCTCACTGCTAGCGGATGATGTCTCAGTGCTTTGACGAAAATGTCAACATGATGTGACCAGGTCAGGTTCCTCGCTGATGTTCGCCCCGAGGAACCTGAAGCTGCCGATTGTCTCCTCCCGCCAATGGGAATGGGGGTGTGTCCTCCCCCTTGCAGCTTCATGAAGTCCACTATCAGCTCCTTAGTTTTGCTAACATTGAGGTGGAGGTTCAGATTGGTTTGCATTGGTTTGCCCTACCAAGTAAAGGTTTCTCTTTTAGAGAATGGCTGGGTAGATCACAGGAATTCAGCAGCTAACTAATTGGGTACCATTACAGATTATTTTGTTGTAATGCGATGGGTGTATTTTACTAAGGACACATTCAGGCTTTGGTAGTGTATCATAAACTTAGCAAAGACTATCGGTATTCTCACGGACTGTTTGTATTCTTGGTTGCAGATGGTTGCATGTATTGAATAGAGCTATGAAGGTTGGGGCTGAACAAATAATCTTCTGCAAACCAGGACTATTTTTAGGGATGAAAACAAATGAACAGTAATGGTGACAGAATACTAAACTCATTAAACTCTAATTCTACCTAATATCTGTCCTTTTTAAACCCTCCCTATGAGAGTATGTTTCCCGGAAAGCTTAGTCCTCAAGGTAGCATGGCATTCTATTCTGTTGCCTACCAACACAGGTATCGCCGGTTCGAATCCCTGTGTTACCTCCGGCTTGGTTGGGTGTCCCTACAGACACAATTGGCCGTGTCCGTGGGTGGGAAGCCGGATGTGGGTATGTGTCCTGGTCGCTGCACTTGCGCCTCCTCTGGTTGGTCAGGGTGCCTGTTTGAGTGGGAGGGGGAACTGGGGGGAATAGCGTGATCCTCCCACGTGCTACGTCCTCCTGGTGAAACTCACCACTGTCAGGTGAAAAGAAGCGGCTGGCGACTCCACGTGTATCGGAGGAGGCATGTGGAGCAGTGACTGGGAAGGCTCGGAAGAGTGGGGTAATTGGCCAGGTACAACTGGGGAGAGAGCTTAGTCCTCGTGAAGTAAACCAGACTCGGTGTGATTATCTTCAGTTGATATGTAGAGAAGAACATCGACATGTCGAACACACACATTTCATATCTAGCAATATCAAGGAGGCAGGTGAGGAAAATGTTTTAGGAAATAGGAATACCTGTGTTGAGCGTGAAAGAGAAAAAGAAAGTACAATGCAAACTATACAGGAGGTGACTGCGAGTCTCAACTTTGCAGGGGTCACAGTGAGTGTTGCACTGTGCAGAATCACATGCCCAGTATCAACCCCAGCTGGTTGTTTTAAATAAGTGCAAATTCAGATTAATTCCAGTTAACAGGTTTATTTTAACTTGGCTAATGATATCGGGTGATTATGCGCTCGCTGACTCTCTCTCTCGTTCTCTCCACCACCACGTATCCCAAAGCCACTGGCTGTGTGAGAGGTCTGTTTCTCAGCACTTTCTATCACACAGTCGTGACAGGCGGGCCCTCCAGTCCACTGATCTACAAGTATTTCCTCTCTCTTATCCAGCCCTAAAGAGCGGGGAGGACGCGCATCAAAGCGGTTTATCCAAGAGAGGCCGGCCCTAATGCCTCGCAGCTGTTCAATTAACCGCAGCAGGGCCGAGTCTCACAAATACTTTGTCAGTTTATGAACTTAGCAGTAAATGACTAAAATGTGTGCGAGGCAACGAGAAATGCCAAAATCCTGACCTTTTTTTTTGTTTTATTTTTTCTGTTTTTTTTTTTTTTTTCTGCCAGTAAGGCTTTCTGTATCACTGCTTGGAGTCGGCCGTACTGGATAGCAGATGAGTCATATCAGATATGAATCACTGTGTGTGTGTGTGTGTGTGTGTGTGTGTGTGTGTGTGTGTGTGTGTGTGTGTGTGTGTGTGTGTGTGTGTGTGTGTATGAGAGAGAGTCAGAAACTGACAGGTTTCTTTGGGAAGCTGAGGATAGAAACGTTCTAACTGCTTTCATCATATAATCATATCGTATGATGAAAGCCCACATTTGCTCACACGCTTCTGCGTACTCATCTTTTGTCTGGACGTGTACTTTCACATTTTTTATTAGGAATGATACTGTACAGCATTTAGTGTCGGCTTCTTTCTGCTGGTTTTTTTTTTTGGAGTAATATATTTGCACATTATGCTAAAAACTACTTTGAATGTCCGCTCCAGCTTTTGTAAAATAAGCATTGGGTGTGAGAGGCGAGACTTCATAATTAGTCAGATGTAGTGAATAACAGTGTCGGGGATGGGGAGGCTGTGCTGTGAACTGCAAAATAGTAAAATTATTTCTAAGCTCAGTAGTTGGCCTGATACACAGTCAGACGTAGCAAGTAGCAAACATGATGATGATTTATTTTTCTTTCGAACGTGTTGAAATAACAAAATTAAATATATGGGCATGTGAACAAAAAAAAATGGAAGTAACAGTGAACATATTTTGCAAACTCTCTGTAACAACACAAGTAATAATTGGTCTGTGTTCAAAGAGGGTGTTGGTCCTGGTCTGGGTGTCTAGTCCCACCCCTTTTTTATACATTATCAATCAAATCAAACCAAGACTTCATCTGGGATTCATAAAAAAAATGGTGGGGGTTGTCCAGGTACTGTAGCAGTCCATTCTGTTGCCTACCAACACGGGGATCACCGGTTCGAATCCCCATGTTACCTCTGGCTTGGTCGGGCATCCCTACAGACACAATTTGCTGTGTCTGCGGGTGGGAAGCCGGATGTGGGTATGTGTCCTGGTCGCTGCACTTGCACCTCATCTGGTTGGTAGAGGTGCCTGTTCAGGCGGGAGGGGGAACTGGGGGATAGCGTGAGCCTCCCACGCACTACGTCCCCCTGGCAAAACTCCTCACTGTCAGGTGAAAAGAAGCAACTGGCGATGACTCCACATGTATCGGAAGGACGCATGTGGTAGTCTGCAGCCCTCCCCGGATCGGCAGAGGGGGTGGAGCAATGACTAGGACGACTTGGAACAGTTGGGTAATTGGCCAAGTACGATTGGGGAGAAAATGGGGGGGGGGGGCTGGGACGGCTCGGAAGAGTGGGGTAATTGGCCGGATACAATTGGGGAGAAAAAGGGGGGGGGGGATTTCCCTCGGTCTACATTTGTACATAATTATGACATGCACGTACAGCACTCGCAAATCATACATAGTACAAACATGTCTGTAATTGATTTCCCCCCTCGTATATCTATAAATCCCTCTGCTCTGTCTTTTTTCCCTTCTGGCTTCCGTCCCGCAGGTTCATCCCCGGGCCGTGGGAGCCCTGCAGCCGAACGTGCGGTGCGGGGACCCAGCGACGCACCGTCAAATGCCAGGTGATGCTGTCCTTCTCCCAGACGGTGGCGGACCTCCCGGATGACGAGTGCGAGGGGGTTAAACCGGCCTCGGCTCAGCCCTGCTACCGGACGCCCTGCTCCAGCACGGGGGGCCGAGGAGGAGTGGACCAGAAGGAGGAGGAGGAGGATGAGGACGAAGAGGGTGGGACTCCTGAGCGAGAGGAGCTGCATGACTGGGAATACGAGGGGTTTACAGAGTGCTCGGAGAGCTGTGGGGGAGGTATGGGTCGTGATGCCTTCTCATTTATTCAATATTCATGTTCAGTAAGATCTTAGAAGGTGGGCTGTATACTGCATACCAGAACTATTACACACTGAATAGCAGATAATGTAACAAAACTAGTGAAGACTGGATATTGCTGGTAGATTGCATAACAGAACGGCATTGTACAAGGTTCGATAGTTGTGCATAACAAGTAGTGAAAACTAAAATGTCCCATGATAATGGCAAGAATTATCATAAATGAAAAATGAACAGTTCATTTCCTACCTACCCAAACCCTACACTATTAGAAAAAGCTGTTTGTGTTGTATTAAGTGATATACATCTATGTATGAGTAGCATTTTAACTGTGTACGCTAAGCTTTGCAAGCCAAGCTCATTCCCTGAGCTTCAGTGGCTTTATGCAAGTCATTTTAACAAGACCCTTGCGAAAAGTCACAGCAATAGCTAGTGACGCTGTGTCAGTCGGAGACTAAACCCATGCCCAGCAAGGGCTTTGAAGTAGGCTATGTGATACGAGAAGATAATAGATTGAATAGCGAGTTTAACCCCCTGGAGGCCATACATCACTGACTCACAGCCACTGAGGGAACGCCGTGCCAGACAGGGACAGCTTTCCCAAACATATTGCCAGCATTAGTTAGGGCCCTCTTTAATCTCCTCACCTCCACATCCAAGTATGTGTGTCCAAGTGTAGCGCCACTGGTGTGTGCATGTGCGTGTGTGTGTGTGTGCGTGCGTGTGTGTGTGTGTGTGTGCGTATGCGTGTGCGTGTGTGTCTGTTTTGCACTGTTTTTTTGCATGCCCACATGTGTTTGCATGTCTATATGCATGTGAGAAACACGAGAGCCCATAGAGAGAGATTATAGGAGAGTGTGTTTGTGTGTGCGCTTATGTGTGTGTGTAATGTGTAAATTCACTTCAAGACACAGGCACGGTTTTGTCTCGGTGTCTGCGTGTGTTCACCCAAACCCAACAAACCCCCATTAGGGGATGATTAGAGACCCGTATTGGGTGTCGCATACACACCCTGGGGGCTTTGCTCCTGTGGACCATCACACCACTGCACCATCTGAAGTGCCTGTCTGGCTGTTATGGTCCCCACCATGAAACGCAGGCTTGGAGATGTACATTAAATTGCTTTTAACATGACCTGACATCACACTTTGAGTGTTTATCCACAGTGCATGCCAGTACTTTTCGCGGGCAGCACACATATTGTTTTGATGTCCATTGCGCTCCATTAGATATAATCACTGCTCGCTTTTATGGAAGAGCCTGATATCTGGGTCGCTTCGCTGCCATTGCTGCTAGCGATGCGCTATCTGCCATATGTTTGAGAGCATGCCTGTACTAACATGCGAGTAAGAGATGCATAACAAGAACAGTATGTGTTTGTGTTCTCGCTCCAGCGAGGCAGATATTCCAGGAAGATACAGGAAATGTTGAAAATGGTCATTGTCCATGTGTATATTATTTTGCCAAAGTTGAATACTTCACTTATGAAAAACCATTCATCCATTGCCACACCTTAGTTGTGGTCCTGTAATGGCTCACGGGTTAGGAAATCGCTAACCTGACCGTTGGGTCCTGTATGAATCTCAGGTGTGCAAGAGGCCGTGGTCATCTGTTTGAATAAGCAGACCAGGGAGGCAGCAGACCAGAGCCTGTGTGTCAGCTCCCGCCGGCCGCCACAGCTTCTCCAGGACTGCAACACCCAACCCTGTCCGCCCAGGTAAGACCCACAAATCAGGCTAGGGCTGGACCATAATTCAATTTTATCATTTAGTGTCTTTCACTGAGTCCAGATGAAATTCTGATAACGTCATATCGTGATACACAGTGTTGTTGTCTAAATTAATGATAACGAGTATCCATTATGGGCGGCATGGTGGCACAGTGGTTAGCGCGGTCGACTCACAGCAAGAAGGTCCTGGGTTTGAGCCCCGGGGTTATCCAACCTTGGGGGTCGTCCCAGGTCATCCTCTTTGTGGAGTTTGCATGTTCTCCCCGAGTCTGCGTGGGTTCCCTCTGGGGGCTCCGGTTTCCTCCCACAGTCCAAAGACATGTAGGTCAGGTGAATCGGCCATACTAAATTGTCTGTGAATGTGAGTGTCCGCCCTGTGCTGGACTGGCGGCCCATCCAGGGTGTCTCCCAGCCTGTTGCCCAATGACTGCTGGGATAGGCTCCAGCATCCCCACAATGCTGAGAGCAGGATAAGTGGTTTGGATAATGGCTGGATGGATGGGAGTATCCATTATCAACAATTTCTCACCAAATGAGGTCTGACATCTTTAGAGTATTTTTGAAAACTAGTCTTGGTTTGATATTATGCTTTATATTACCAAACAGGTCAATTTGATGAACCACAGTTGGATTGTGAAATGTGGTATTTCTTAATTTGTAAGCATACGAGTGAATTATTATGATATCGTGTAAAATTCCCGATGATTATCATGATGATAATGTTTTCCATGTCGCCCAACAATAAAGCCCACTTTGTGTGTCGTCATCCTTTATTAAGCAATTCTTTTGATATCGTTTGGGCACGAAAAATGGAATAGATGTTGTTGACGACTGCAACAAAAGTGCAAAAGTATGTTTTGGAAAACAGCTTTGGCGTTGCTCAAGGATGAAATAGGAGATCAAAATGAAATTTAATGGGCTCTCATTTCAAACCTGGCTTACAAAGACTATATAAAACGGCCAAATGTGCATGTCTGGAGTTTTGACAAGCAAACACTTAACACATCGTGAAATACACATACCTGTCACACAGACAGATGGTTGACAAAATCATAGGAAGACCACAAGCACAGAAGAGACGTCAACTTTGTAGTGACTGTCGCAATTACGACGGCACAGTCAAAGAAAAGTTTGTTGTTAAATGTAAATACATCACCTTTAAGAGATACAGCATCACAGATTTTACCCACACATATTTTCAAGACAATGTGAGGCAACCAGCAAATTGTTCAAATTGTCAGTGGCTATATCGTGAAATCTGCAAAATTATTTCATGTGTGAAGAAAAGTAGTTTTGAAAACAATGATGAGAGTTACAAGTCAAGTTCAAATTGCAAAGGCAAAGTTGTGTGGCCCCAAGTTCAGGAATCAGGAACACTTTATTTGTTGTTTCCTCCAGAGCAGTGCAACACAAAGACAAAAACACACATCCAAAAACTACAAGAACACATGTATATCCAAGCTAACACATATATCCAAACTAAACAAAAAAAAAATCACTGTCCAGGAGAACGAATGCCAGCCAGGATGACTGTCAGAACTGGTGGTCCACATGGGCTAGCAGTTAGCTTAAACTGCCCCACTTCCGCGTCCTGTCCGCGTCGGGCCATGGTCCTTGGGCCCACAGGACCCAGCAGACCAGGCGTCCTCAGCCGATCTAACGCTAGCTCTCCCAGCCAGACACCTTCGACACACCTCCCCGCACTCCACACGACGACACCAAAAACACAGTCAAGGCTAGGCGAGGCTGCCGCTAGACCGCCCTCGATGTTTTCGGAACCGCCGGTCTGCATGGGCTAGCAGTTAGCTTAGCCTGCCACACTTCCACGTTCTGTCAGACCACCCTCGGTGTTACCACTTCGGGTGCAGCGCCGTGCAGGGCCATGGTCCCTGGGCCCACAGGATGCGGCAGACCAAGCTCTCCCAGCTGATCCAGTGCCAGCTCTCCCAGCCATCAAACGAAGACAAACTTAGATGCAGACGTGAACAAAGACACTACATGGACACTGCATGGTCGGTACTGGGTGAGGCCGCTGCAAACGTGAATTCGCACTGCCATCTTCCCACACCGGAAGCAGAAGTTCCCTCACGGGGACAAACAGACACACAAAACTACCACAAAATCACAACCTAAAACTTTCACCTGAATTCTCTCAGCACCTCCTGGATACATTCAAATGTAAATGTATGTTGTGACTTCACAAAGCAAGTGTTAACAAAAGGGCTGCCATTGAAAAACCACTTAGTATTCACAGTCGGCAGTTAAAGATGGGTAATCTTAGATAAGAGGCACAAAATATGTACCCCTTAGCATTGTGAAAATAAGTAGTATAGTTTGAGTTTGTTTTCACCATTTTCCTCCACAGTTAGTCATCTGCTCTGTACTGAATGACAGCTTCAGAAATCCAAAGCATGCTTTTAACCCATAGGATCTGATGCTAACTGTTAAACATGGTGGTGGGCCTGTAATGATAGTTGCAACCAACTTATGGAAGGCATGAGACTGAATCTCAATGTAGTCCCTTAATGGAGAGTGTCATCATACGATATCTGCTGGGGTCCAAGGATAGGGGATGCTGTATATTGTCATATATTGCATTGATTGTACAGCCTTTCAGGACTACCTTGTAATTTTCGGCTGTGACAATAAACTTAACTTGACTCGAATGTTAGGCTGTTACAGGACCAGGTGCACCCTATGATGCAAACACAGTTTCAGCACGTTACATCACATTTTTTCCAAATTCAAAGATAATAATTCCCCTCACATGCTGTGAAAAAAAAGCCCTGATGTCATCGTCTTGTTTAATGCGCACCCGGATGAAATCAAAAGCCCGCCGCGGTCTCCCCAGGAACCAGAAGTAAACATCATTCAACCTGTAAGGGAAATCTTGGAGTGTGAAGCAAATTTCCTTTTCCACAATCCCTTTAAGAACTGAAAGCTTTCCCGTATGGAGAATAGTTTAATATTCCACTACACACAATTCAGGACTTGTATGATAGCATTTCAAGCTGGTTCAATGCTATTTTGAAAGCAAAGGATGGAGCTGCTCGTTTTCACATTCTTGATATTCACATGTTGTTTTGTTCACACCTTATACATGGCTATGTCCTACACGTGCAGCTACAGAACTACCTAGCAAAACAAACACACACATTACCCAAATGACAGCAGTTTATAGTCACTTATCGGTAGCTACAGAAAAAGAGAGATTGAAACTCTTGAATTAATACTAGTATTCCTCTCAGGTTATCCCACTGAGGCCAATAAAGTCACATCGGCTTAGGCGAGCCTACTCTGTGAGATGTTAAGGGAGAATGGCAGTGATGTATGGTCGTATCCATGAGAGAAGGAAATGAACCAGTAGGACAGACCACTGTGCAACACAGCAGAGATCAGATGTCAGCGTTAGCTTGAACCAAAGAGTCAAGGCCATAATTTTTGTCATCATCATCATCCACAATGAAGTGCCTTTTCAAGATATTGTTACATTTTTTTTAAATTTCGTTTTATAATTTTATATTTTGCTGGCAGCCATACCAACACGTACCCTGGCTCTGCCAAATGACGGAAGCTAAGCAGGAATGGGCTTAGCTGGTACTTGGATGGGAGACCTCCTGGGAAAGCTGAGTTGCTGCTGGAAGTGGTGTTGGTGGGCCAGTAGGGGGCAGTCTTCTCTCTGGTCCTAATAAAAACAGCAAATATCAAATCGCAATGCTCCAGTGCAGTAACGGGGACTCTGTGGTGTAGGAGATGCTGTCTTTTTGATGAGATGTTAAACTGAGGTCCTGACTCACTGTGGTCATTAAAGATCCCATGGCACTTATCGCAAAGAGTAGGGGGTTCTCCGGTGTCCTGGTAAAATTCCCAACCTGGCTCTCTCCATCTGGCCACCTGATCATTTTCCCATGTAATTGGCTCAATGATTCTTCCCTCTCCACCTCAAGCTGATGTGTGGTGAACGTTCTGGTGCAAAATGGCTGCCATGCATCACCTAGGTGGGTGCTACACATTGGTGGTGGTTGAAGTGAGTTACCCCCTTCAATGTGAAGTGCTTTGGGTGTCTAGAAAAGCGCTATATAAATGTAATGATGATGATTATTATTATCATTATTATTATTATTATAACGATTAAGACGGCACAGAAATGGCAGATGGCTGCAGTTCCTGTAGCTTTTGTTCATCCTTGTACGCCTGTTGTAGTGAAGAAAGTGGAATTATTTCAAGGTTTGCTATCAAAAGGCATCTCTTTTGCAATAACGTACTTTATTCATTTGTTAATTATTTATTTATACATCGAAATATTTGCACATTTTTTTGGCTTGCACATGTTAATGGTATCAGAACTAGAGAATGTGTTATTGTAAATAGACTTAGTGTTTGTATCGCTACATTTTGATCTTGGATATATGCAGCCTGTTCTTTCACACTTTAATTAACAGTAGATTGTACTATTTCTCTCTGCCTTGTGCATTGGTTAAATTGTCATACCCAGAATAGAGCTGAAGTGCAGCAAAACTGCTAAAATTGCTGAAAACGTTTCTCTTTTTTGTGTGTGTAAAAATATGCACCATCAAGAGATATGCGAGTTGACGTCCACATATCATAACTTCTCAGAATGCTATATCTGCACCGTTAAACCGCATAACGGCACATTGTTAATATATCTGAGGCATGGCGGGACAGTGAGTGGATTTTGTGGTAGGCCACACGTTTCAAGTTAACGCCATGCAGAGCATCGGTGTTCTGCCGCTCGCACTCTTGCTAGGAAACCCAGAGGCTTGCAGCCTGCCCTTGCCTATTTTTCCAGGCCTTGAGTCTTGTTTTCAGGCACAACAAACGCTGTATTCGTCTTGTTGCCTTTGGCCCAACAACCCCTCCCAGAGGCCTCCTCACCCTCCCATATTCAGCAACACTCTTTGGATCCTATTCCCTCTAAAGGGAAACAGCCATAGGCTATTGCTTTGATTATGGTCCCTGGACCCTTGTGTAAATACGAATAGTTTTGAAACATCACCCAATCTGTCAAGTAGACAAGTGGAACTGCTGCCATCTTGCTCCAAGCCAGTGCTCTCAGATCTCCTTTGAGGGTTTGGTGACTCTGGCGAGATGCATACTGCTATGTATGCAAGATTCCAGTACTCTGAGGGAAAACAAAAAAAAAACGACAAAAGTTTGAAGGATGAATCACTGATCATCAAAAATGTTGCTGTATGTGGATTTAGCTCTTTTTACCTCATCTCACATGGATTTAAAATGTGATCTTAGATCTCACCGAGTTTGAAAAGTTGACTGGGACGGGAGATTTCATGGTGATTTTCTTGCACGCAGCTGTGTGAATCATTCGTCATTTTAACCAATTCTCACAATTTGGTTTCCTCCCACAGGTCAAAGTCATGGATGTCCGATGACCTGGAGATTATAAACAGCCCGTAGATTGGAACTGTGTGTGTGTGTGTGTGTGTGTGTGTGTGTGTGTGTGTGTGTGTGTGTGTGTGTGTGTGTGTGTGTGTGTGTGTGTGTGTGTGTGTGTGTGTGTGTGTGTGTGTGTGCATGTGTGTGTGTGTGCATGTGTGTGTGCGTGAGCCTTGTGATAGACTATGTCTCCCCTTCTTTTCACCTATATCCTGCTGGGACAGGATCCAGTCCCCGACAACCTTTTAATCAGATTAAAAGGAGAATGAATGATTGAATTAATTTATGTCACACCTCAGTGTGTTTCAAGCTTCATGATACTATTATTTGGATGTCATAGAGAATGCATGAGCAAATGGCTCACACTTATTGCATTTGCCATGTGAATGGAGCGCGTTGGAATTTACACATTAATGGAACTGCAGGGGTTTCCTCTCAGGGGGCATTTCAATATTAATCATTGAATTATTGGTGCATCACCTCAACTGCTGACACCCAGATCATACTAATACGTTGGTATACAACCAAGACCTATGTAAATCTGTGGTTATGGAGACGGATGCAAGCAGATTTTAAACAACATATTAAATCCACAGGTGGGAAATGGGAGACTGGAGTTCATGTTCCGCCACCTGCGGTGTTGGTCTTATGACCCGCACAGTTGTTTGCACCCACTGCCCCTTTCGGGATAGCAACCGGACAGAGACTGTGAGGGATGAGGAGTGTCGGACCCCCAAGCCCAGTCCAGTTCAAGCCTGCAACCGCTTTGATTGTCCCCCAATGTGGGACCCAAGTGAATGGGGAAAGGTAAAAGCAACCTGGATTAGCTAAGTGAAATTTAAAATCTCTCCCCCTTTGTGCATAGTTAACCTTCAGAATTGGCAATTTTGCATCGTTTGCACGAGTGACATTAATATGGGGGATGATAGGGATGTCTGGGTAGCATGGCGGTCTGTTCCGTTGCCTACCAACACAGGGATCACTGGTTCGAATCTCCGTGTTACCTCCGGCTTGGTCGACCTTCCCTACAGACAGAATTGGCCGTGTCTGTGGGTGGGAAGCCGGATGTGGGTATCTGTCCTGGTCATTGCACTAACACCTCCTCTGGTCGGTCGGGGCACCTGTTCAGGGGGGAGGGGGAACTGGGGGGAATAGCGTGATCCTCCCATGCTCTACGTCCCCCTGGTGAAACCCCTCACTGTCAGGTGAAAAGAAGTGGCTGGCGACTCCACATGTATCGGAGGAAGCATGTGGTAGTCTGCAGCCCTCCATGGATTGGCAGAGGGGGTGGAGCGGCAACCAGGACGGCTTGGACGAGTGGGGTAATTGGCCAAAATATAATTGGGGGAAAAAGGGGGGGAAATTCCCAAAAAATAAAATAAAATATGGGGGATGATAGATTCCTCATCTGAGGATAATTGAGGGATATCTAAGAATTTAGTTAAATGATCCACCAATCAAATTGCGGCATTTTGCAAATACAGCATCAGTATATTTTTGTTTTTTTAATTGTCAATGTGATCCATCAATGGATGCCAACAACCACTGGGCTTTCTGTCTATGCAGTGCTCCCGTAGCTGTGCCAGTGGGATCCAAAGGAGGGCGGTCCTGTGTAAACAGCGTTTGGCGGATGGCAGCATCCTGGAACTGCCTGAAACCTTTTGCCCATCTATGACCCTCCCAACCCAGCAGCCTTGTGCCAAGGAAGAGTGCCCGCCTCAATGGGTTTCAACCAACTGGTCTCAGGTGACTTCATTTCCAACCACCTATACACTGTTCTACCCACCCCGCTGTGACACTGTGTGATGTACATGTATAATACATGATGTGATGTGCTATAACATGTGAAATTACTCTTTTTGCTAATGTTTGCTGTCCAGTGTTCGGTGACCTGTGGAGAGGGAATCCACAGGCGACAGGTCACCTGCAGCAGGCAAGGGGAGGACGGGCAACATCAACCAATAGACCCCAAAGCTTGTGCCCCAGTGCCCCGGCCCAACACCATCCAGACATGTTCCACCAGACCCTGCAAGAGTAAGAGACTTTATTTTTGGGGAAAAACTGATTTTGCCAATTCACTCTGCCGAGAGAGTTACACGGGTTTAATGTGAAACATGCAAAACATTCTGTGGCCAGCTAATTCTCTAAAAGGGAAAAACTCAGGAGCAAACCAGGAAGTAAAGGCTGTAGTTTTCACCTTCACAGACTGTCCACCAGAAACATCACTGGCGGACACTTTTCCACACAATTTTGGTGGCCTTGTGGAGACACACAGCCTGCCCAGTATTATGGCTGCTAGTGGAGTGCTATCCCTACAATATTTATTGAATTAGTGTTGAAAATCATGATTGAATCATGATTGAAAGTCTGGTCAGTTTAAAGTCGAAAAATGTCTCATGAAAGTAAGCAACAATGGTAGATCTTTTAAAATTATTAAAACTGGGCAGCATAGTGGTCCAGTTGTTAGCCCTGTTGCCTCACAGCAGAAGATCTTGGGTTCGAACCCCAGGCCGTCCCAGGTCCTTTCTGTGTGGAGTTTGCATGTTCTCCCCATGTCTGCGTGGGTTTCCTCCGGGCGCTCCGGTTTCCTCCCACCCATCAAAAGACATGCATGTTAGGGTTAATACTCCTGTCTGTGCCCCTGACCAAGGCAATGGAAAGTAATAACTGGAGTTGGTCCCCGAGTGCTGCATGGCAGCTGCCCACTGCTCCTAGCTACACAGCTAGGATGGGTTAAATGCAGAGGGTGAATTTCGTTGTATGTATGTATGTATGTACGATGACAAATTCTATTCTGTTCTATTCTAAAAGGTGGCCTTTGTTTACTTTCAACATGCTGATATGCTGGGTTCTAACCATTAACCTATAATATTGATTTACACCACAGACACCATCAAACTGGAAGTTGTCAAACCAGACCCGACCATCCTGGCTCAGAGGAAGGTTTACATCCAGTGGAGGAAGGGCAAAAAGCTACAATTTGTGGTAGGAGGCTATGCTTATCTACTTCCCTGGACGTCTGTGATCCTTCGCTGCCCGACCCGCCGCTTCCGAAAAGGCCACATACAGTGGCTGAAAGAGGGGAGGCCTTTGGTCAGCCTGCCGCATCTCTCCATAACTTCCCTCGGCTATGTCAAGATTCAACAGCTCCGCGCGTCTGATGCTGGGGTCTACACATGTGTTGCAGGCCAAGCCCAGGAGAATTTTGTCCTCAAAATCATTGGCAGCAAGCAGAAGCTGTCTGTGCCAGACATAGGAGAGTCTTGGCTCATCGCAGACAGACGGCAGAAGGCCAGCCAACCAGATGTGGCCTCCACTGGGGAGACGTTTCGGGAGCTACGTCTCTCCCTCAACCGTTATGACAACATCGTTCAGAGCTTACTGGACCTCAAAGCCTCAGTCCAAGATGAAAAAGACATTTTGGGCGTGTCACCCTCCAACGAAAAGAACAGATCAACCCCGGGAGAGGAGAAGGCAACCTCTGAACTTTCCAGCCCCCTCATACTGATTGCCGACACCCACAGGCTGGACGAGCTTATCCACAACCTCTCAGTCAGCCTTGAAGGACCACAGTGGGAGCAACTCATCACCCAGTTGCTGAGTGAACTCACTACGGCACAAGGTGAAACAAATGAGTCGACTCTCCACCCTCCGGAAACAGCAGAATCTTCCACTCAAGTGCCCCTCCTTTACAAACCCAATATTAAAGCCCATGCAACCAGGCCGCAAAGTCCGGTGGTCATCCCGCAACCCAGAAAGGTCGATCCGACTTTGTTGTCTTACGTGATGGTCCAAGTGGGAATGCCAGTAGTGCTGCAGAGACAGGTGGCTGGTTTGGAGCTGAGGTGTGAGGCGCTGGGGTATCCAGAGTCGACCCTCACCTGGACTAAAAATGGGAGGGAGGTGCACTATAACGGCAGGTAAGGACTGCCTCTCTCTCACAATTTGTTGGGATGGCATCCATAAAACAAACAGCACCCGGTTGTTTTTTCCTGGATTCCAGATATTCCTATAGATACTTACATATTCTGAAGGCAAACAAATGCAATGAAGCTGCTTTAATACCTTTTTCCCAAAAAAAAAAAAAATACAGGTCTAGGGGCATCCGGGTGGCATGGCGGTCTATTCCGTTGCCTACCAACATGGGGATCTCCGGTTCGAACCCCATGTTACCTCTGGTTTGGTCAGGCGTCCCTACAGACACAACTGGCCGTGTCTGCAGGTGATGTGGGTATGCATGATGTGGGTATGTGTCCTGGTCACTGCACTTGCACCTCCTCTGGTCGGTCAAGGCGCCTGTTCAGGGGGGAGGTGGAGGGGAGGGGAATAGCGTGATCCTCCCACATGCTACGTCCCCCCTGGTGAAACTCCTCACTCATTGTCAGGTGAAAAGAAGCGGCTGGCGACTCCACATGTGTCGGAGGAGGCATGTGGTAGTCTGTAGCCCTCCCCAGATCAGCAGAAGGGATGGAGCAGCGACCGAGATGGCTCGGAAGAGTGGGGTAATTGGCCGGTTACAACTGGGGAGAAAAGGGGGGGGGATAGAAAATACAGGTCTAGAGGTGTTAACACAAGGCCAGACACCACCGGTATAAACTGAAAAGCAGTATATTTCAAGACACGAGTTGACCATTTGTGATTTATTCTGGCCTTTAAATTCTTATATACTGTTTTCTCGATATCTCGGGCCGCTTTTACACATCGGACGGAGCAGCTGCAGATCGACCCTGTACCAAAATCTGTTCTTCTATGGTGGCCATGTTCGTAGACTCGACTGTTTGCACGACCCACCATGTGGAGTTAACTTCGATTCGGCATGAATAGTTTCTACACACGTGGCGTGCAGTTTTCACAAAAATACACAAAGAACAATGATAAGCATATGCAATTTGTGCTTTCTTTTGGTTACTGGCTGTTTATTGCCGATATTAGCAACAACATAAATTTAACAGTGATCCTCCATAAAAGACCCTTTTCCAGTGAGATTGTTTTTGTCACTGAATTATCTAAACGAAAACAGATGATTAATCACTTCAGGTCGTTATGCATAAGAGCGATATATCCCTAGACGCACACTCAACGCCCGCTTTAAATGACCAGCTGGCACTCTCCATGTAAAATCTGTCCCACGGCCGTTCTGTGTGCCATGTAAACCCGGTTCTGGACATCCTTTGTGATTTTTGGTAAGAGCAAACCATCAAGACAAATGCCTTGCAACGCAAACTTTATTAAGGATCAATAAAGGTTGGGGCATCCGGGTAGCGTGGTGGTCTATTCCGTTGCCTACTAACACAGGGATTGCCAGTTCGAATCCCCATGTTACCTCTGGCTTGGTTTGGCGTCCCTACAGACACAATTGGCCGTGTCTGCAGGTGGGAAGCTGGATGTGGGTATGTGTCCTGGTCGCTGCACTAGTGCCTCCTCTGGTCGGTCGGGGCACCTTTTTGGGGGGAGGGGGAACTGGGGGGAATAGCGTGATCCTCCCACGCGCTACGTCCCCCTGGTGGAACTCCTCACTGTCAGGTGAAAAGAAGCAGCTGGTGACTCCACATTCATCAGAGGAGGCATGTGGTAGACTGCAGCCCTCCCCGGATCGGCAGAGGGGGTGGAGCAGCGATCAGGACAACTCGGAAGAGTGGGGTAATTGACCACGTACAGTTGGGGGAGAAAACGGGGGGGGGGGTCAATCAGTAAAGGTTGACTGTGGGGATTGTATAACATCTCCGGTTGTGTAACAGCTGATTTGGTGGCATGGTGAGAGTAGCTGAGCGGTCTGTGAAAGAACCGGCCTGGGTTCAGCGGTTTTCTCATTTTTGTGCTGGCAGAGTAGGCCTGCTGCCAGATGGCTCGCTGAAGATTTTGTCTCCAGGCAAAGCCGATGAGGGCCTGTACACCTGCACCGCAAGAAACCCGCTTGGCTCCAGCTCGCTGACCTCACGGCTGCAGATAACAGGTGAGATACACAAACACAAGAGTTTTTATAGAATAAGTTTCAGAGTTTGTGTTTTAGTATAACTTTGATACGGTCATGCAATGAGCAGTTTCTCAGGTCAGTTTACGTTAAGACGATAGAAAACTATTGGTGCCAAATGTGCATGAGACAGTGTGGGTGTTAACCCGATGTGAATATGTGAGGATAAATTAAGTTCGCTTCAAACAGTGGAGTTTGAATAGTATTGTTCTTAACTGCTGAGGGCCATCAGAGATTCTTGGACATTTTTGGCAATGGAGACACACATACGCACACACAGAAAAACCTTCAAACAACTCAGCGAATGGGAATGTCTGGATGGAGCCGCTGTTTGGGTCATCCCCATGCGGCATTGTCCCTCCCCTTGCCGGAGCGTGATCGGTCACAACCTCTCTGCTTTCCATCAAAGCGCCGCCGCCATGCGGCATTGTCCCTCCCCTTGCCAGAGCGTGATCAGTCACAACCTCTCTGCTTTCCATCAAAGTGCCGCCACCGACGGTTTCCTGAAGCTCCAGCACTTTCCCCTCACCATACGACAACAATTAGAGTTTCCAGGCAATGTTTCAAGGCAGATTAAGTGGGTGTGCCCCATTTGCCTAATCTAAACGGAGAGGATGAGGGGGGGGGGGCTTAAAAGTGTTGGAAACGTGCCAAACTGTCCAGCGTAAGAACATCTTACTGGTTTTAAGGGTAGGGTGTTGAAGCGCTGCGAGAAGAATGCAGTCGAAAGTACGATGGGTATTTTAGGAGGGGAAAAATGCTCCGTAGCATTCGCATATGTCGTCCTGATGTTTTGGAACAATTCGTCCTTGATTAATGGGTATTAACAGGATTTCTCCAAAGATACAAACCAAAGAGCTAAGTCAGTAATGTTATCCTAAGACACATTTCGGAGCTGGTCTACTGACAGTGAATGGATGACAGACTTTGTGTACTCACTTGGTTGTTTACAAGAGGATCTGGAAGGATATGGCTATATTAAACTTTTGTCACTTGGGAATATTCTGATGCTGTAATGTTATTTATTGCCTTTCTCCTTGCAACTGGTTCCAGTCTTGGACTTTGTTGAATCCTCGATTCTATTTCAGTTTTTAAGGTGTCTCTTCATCTGAATACTGACTTGTGCTTTTTCCTCCAAGTAAGAAGAGCAGTAACATCTGTGTAGCTGGCCACACAGTTTATTCAGTGTTTCTCTGGTGTTACTGCTACAACCACTGATGCCACCCTTATTTCCTCCTGACTCCTAATTCCCAGATCACACCACAACGGAGATGAATCTTAAACAGAAAAACACATCTGTCTTCTTCTGGTTGTTTTTAAAAGGAATAGTTTCTTGGTTAACGGTGACATTAGAGCTCATCTAAGAGTCTTATATTTTTGATAGACTGGGTTTTTCAGAAAGTTCTCCATTATGTAAATTCCACGTCATTACTCACTTAGTCTAATATCAATTAAAGCAATCTATGCATTGTTTATTTTTGCTTTGAGGTTGTACGACAGAAGTGGGAAAAAGACTGAAACCTCCTGCCAGAAAAAAAGCAGCTTTAAGATGACTGTTTTCTGACATTTGATTTGCAGTTTACACAAGAAAGATGCACGTTTCTGCAGATATGAAGAGTCTGATTGCTGTGTTTTCAGGCCACAAAGGACAAAGCTGTCTTGAAGGTAACAGTATGGGAGTGGATGGCTCGGTTTGTCCAGAGAGCAGTAACGGCAGCCAGGCTCTTGAGCTCTGCCATGGACAAGACTGCCCCCTCAGGTAGGCTGCTGCTACTGCAGGACACTGCCAGCAGAGAGCCAGAAACGCCCGTCTGACTATTAACACACAACTGTCGCCATCATTAGTTCACCCCCCCCCCATAAAAATAGAAATCACCCCCTTTTCCTTTACTATCCCTTTTATCCTTTTTGTTTTTCATGATCGATAACATGATGTAAAAAATATTGAAAAGACAGACCACTGTGCCATTTAAAGAGGTTGTGCAGCAGCAATCTCAAATGAGACATGTACACATAGACTACTCGTATGCATAGACTGCTTGTCATGTTGTCTTTTAAATTGAAAATAAATTAAAAAAGAAGAAATAAATTCTCTTTAAAAGAGAGAAGCTGAAAAGACTGGCAGCTCCCCCCCCCCAAACAGATGCCGTGACCGACCAGAGAAGGCGCTAGTGCAGCGACCAGGACACATACCCACATCCGGCTTCCCACCCGCACACACGGCCAATTCTGTAGGGACGCCCGACCAAGCTGGAGGTAACACGGGGATTCGAACCAGAGAGCCCCGTGTTGGTAGGCAACGGAATAGCTTAACCGTTTAACAAGGTGGCGTTGCTGCAGGTACAGCTGACATTTGGCTTTTTGTATATAAACCAGTCGATGTGAAGTGTGGCAATATTAGTCAACGAAAATGCAAAATACTGACCGATCCCTCAGTGCAGCTGACCCCTCAACGAAACCCCTCGCTATAGCCGCAGCACATTACAGGCGCATTGTGGGAAACAGTTCGACGGCCTTTAGTTGAGGAAAAGGGATGAGGGGAATATTAGTGGCTGGCTGATGATGATAAAAAGAATGAGGCTATCTCACAGACTGTTTAAAAATGCTTGGATTTCATGTCTTTTCATTAAGCTCGGCACTTTTTTTTTGGTCTCTTATTGGAAATTATTTCAAAACCATACTGTTCCCTATGGAATGACTTAGACCAATGCACCCTAAAATTAGCGCTTTGGAAGAAGCTTCACTGACTTCAAGAAAGTGAGTCACACATTTTCAGAGCATGGTGGTTTCCCTTATGTATAAGACAGAAAGACATGTGACCAACTTTATCTTCAGAGAGAGCAAAGCCATGGTGTCTGCCGCGATATACAGGCCTTTCATAGATGGAGAATACAAGCGCGCGGATACGTCACCATGAGGTGAGGCTGTCTTTGGGGTGTGCGGTAAACAGGCAACGCTGATCATCAATATCCCAGATCTTTATTCGGCGCTCCTATAATGCTGAATATTATAGGAGCTCCGACAGGGAATTTGACTGACCTATTTAAGACCAAACCCTATCGGTCAGAACAAGTTCATTTCAGTAACACCATAACTTAGCAACTCATGTATTGTTATGAGTGGCGCAACGTTTTATGAAGCTCCCCCCTTCTTTGCACCAGACTTACTACTTTCAAATCTCACTAATCTTCCTGTCCTTTCGTTTCAAATCATTTTTGCTGAGTCTCACTTCATGAAAACCACAGCTGTCGTTTCGGTGTGTATACAGATTGTGTCCTTCTGTATGTAGGTATGCTCAAGTTCATGTACTCTTTAAGGGGGAAACGGGCGATTCTGTCCTCCAGCTAGAGCTAGTCTGATGTTTCCACACAGTCAGTACACACACACACCGATGAGAGACATTTTAGATAAATGTTTTTGAATAAAACGAAGTTAAAGCTGCACCTTTTCCGTTCAAGCCAGCTGACTTGGAAATCCTTCTCACACGTCGTTTGTCTGTTATTTCGGTGGGACAGGTGGCGAGTGGCTCCTTGGTCATCCTGCTCGTCCACATGTGGAGGCGGGTTTCAGATCAGGAGTGTCAGCTGTGTGAGGGGACCCGAGGACGGGGCCGGTGAGGTGGACAGCCGACGTTGTTCAGGGGTGGGAAGGAGGCCTCCAGATACCAGACCATGCAACCTTTTGCCCTGTGCCTTGTGGGCCTCAACACCATGGGGGCCGGTGAGTTCACTGAAGACTTCTTCGTGTCATTTTTTTGAAGTGAAGAGAAGCTTGCCGTCTGAGATGTCATGTCAGTGCCTTGATGTCATTGGTCAATTCGAGTTAGTTTCTCATCTGTCCTAGGTGAGAGCACAGTCATTAAGTTCTACCTTTTTAAGCTGTACTAGGGGCAACCAGCCTCGCTCCTTCTCAGTTAAGCAGATAAGGAGCCTTTTTTTTTTATAACCAGGTTAGTCATCATTTATTTTCTCAAAAAAATAACCATCTGAGGTCCTTCTTAAGTCACCGGAACATTTCGGTGTCAATGCTTTAAGTGCCACCGAACATATTTCATCTCTCGAAAGTATTTGATGGTTGTCTGAAACTGTCATGGTCCCAAACACCTCACTGATATTTGCTCCTTTGGTCTTGTCTGAAGCATTCACATATCCATCCCTCCATTATCCAATCCACTTATCCCAATCGGGGTCACAGGATGCTGGAGCCTATCCCAGCAGTCATTGGGCGGCAGGTGTGGAGACACCCTGGACAGGCCACCAGGCCATCACAGGGCCAACACATTCACACCTAGGGACAATTTAGTATGGCCGATTCACCTGACCTACAGAGTTTCAGTGGCCATGTGTATTATTCACAGAGGACTGAGGAATAGTTGCAATCACAGCATTGTAAGATGGTGACAGATGTACTCCCATGGTCATCTATCCTCGATGTGAACAGGGAAGACCATCCCTGAACCGAGTGGGGGGGGGGCTAAGAGTACACCTGTCACCATCTTACAATGCTGTGATTGCAAACATTCCCAAATCCTCTGTGAATGGTACACGTGGCCATTGTAACTCTAGTTAATGGTCACTCCATATTTGCATATGAAACCGGTCGTTGGTTTCGGTCGTTATGCCACTGTATTGTTTATAAGGGTGGGGATACCTGCAGTCAGACTGAAGAGGTCACTTAGATGAGTGATGAAGCGTATGTCAATAAATGTTGTATCCAGATGAACTGAGTCAACTTCCTGTCATTGACAGTAACATTTCTGCAAAGTTGCAAACCCAAGAGGTAAATCAGCAGTCTCATCCCGACAACATACATAATGCCTCTGTTTACCATGAAATCTTTCTCTTAGTGCAATGGTCATTGTGCTGGTCCTGGTTGGGCCACACAGCACCGACATGTTTACTGCCAAGACAGAAATGCCACCAAAGTCCCCCAAAGGATGTGCAGTGGACTTAAAAGGCAAGTACAGACAACAGTCTTATTAAGACTCAGTAAAGCTTACTGATTATAGAATCAGAAGGATTACGATTAATAAAGTATTCTGAAGTAAAAGCTGTAATACGCAGATATCACTGAACATTTAGTGTGGGCAGTGTTTTTAAAAGGCAGTCAGGATATATGTTTAGCATTTGTTTGAATGCCTCATGCATCAGTAACAAAGCTCTGTTATCGGACTATTTCGGACAGTCATTTTGACCCTTTGGGACCATTGTGTCCGTGTGTGTCTGTCCATGTGTATTTACAGACCCAGCTCCCTTAGGAATTGCTCCACAGACGCCTGTGCTCTACAGTGGCGTGTCGGGCCGTGGACACAATGTACCGCCACCTGCGGACGCCACGGTTTCCAGTCCCGCCAGGTCACCTGCACCCACCGTCGAACTGGCAAGCCTTCTCGGGAACACCACTGCACATGGAGGCCTCGCCCCCCTAGCTGGCAAAGATGCAACATCCTGTCCTGTGGGAGAGGTGAGATATCCCTGAACAAGGACAGTTTTTGACTTCGTAGATGAAAATAGGCGAATTGTACACGAACTGTATTTTATATAGCACTTTATCCACTCTACAGAGCGCTTTGCAGTCAATGTCTCCCACCTAATCACACAATACATTTACATGTGCTGGTGTTATTTGGTAACAAAACAAAATATCTTCAGTTTAAAACACGATTTGCATGCACTGCACACCTTATCGTTTGACTGTTGCTGTATGGTTGGATGAAAGTTCACTTTAGTGGCAAAAAAAGTAAGATTTAAGCAAAGCTGAGTTTGTCTGCTACCTTAACTTTGCCTTATGCCTAGCTACAATCCTCCCAGTGGTAGTCGCTGTTTAGTAGTCACATTCTGCACCGCTGGGAAAAAAAGTAGAACTGAGGATGCAGCAAATTTAACATGGATAGATGGTCGGATGGATGGATGAATGGAGGGATGAGTGGACGAGCCCTAAAATGGCATTTAGCAGAGTAATGTTTTCTACATTCCTGTCAGATGTAGAGATTAAATGGGATTTATAGTTTAATCTCTGTAATTTTAGTCTTATGTTCCTTCAATGTAATGCAGTAGCAAGAGTACTTACTGAGATACCACAGATATAATTCCCCCAAACAAGACACAGTTCACATGGCAACAAAGTACTTTTTGCTGCCCTGTCAAGGAGAACGGGTTGTTGAGGCTTAAAGGGTAACAATTTTCAACATTCTCTCTCTCTTGCTCTCTCTTTCTCTATCTATATCTACTATATCTATATCTATCTATCTATCTATCTATCTATCTATCTATCTATCTATCTATCTATCTATCTATCTATCTATATATATAGATATATATATATATATATAGATATATATATATAGTATATGGTGTAGATGAAAGTGCTCAACAAATGAGGAGCAGAATATTAGCCTCATAGGATAAATGCCAAAGTCATTTTTTACGATTTTCGGATAATAAGAAAAAACGCATTTTCATATCCACTGAGTACATTTACACTAGGCCTACAATAAATCAAAGAAATCTTAATTATCTTACCAGATAAGGAAAGAGAGAAAGCCGAGCACCAGGAGCCTTTCTTGTATGCAACTTTTTTCTTTATTTTTTTCAACGTAAAAATGCTCAAGTCACACGAGTGACTTAGGCAGATTGTCATTTTTGAATGTAAAAAGTGTTCTGATTGGCTTAGGACATATGCACTAATCCAGGGTGATGCAGCAGTTTGAGGAGAACACATGTAGGCAGAAATCTCAATTTGGCCAAAAAATGACTTAGGCATTTATCCTATGAGACTAATGATTGTCCTGAATTGCCCTTCTGGGATAAATAAAGTTGTCTGAATCTGTAAGAACAACACTCTATTGGCAGCCAGTCTTGAGCAGTCTTCCTTGTACTTGGCCAATTACCCCACTCTTCCGAGCTGTCCCAGTCGCTGCTCCGCCCCCTCTGCCGATCCAGGGGGGATGAACACTGCATGATGAACCACATGCCTCTGCCGATACATGTGAAGTCGCCAGCCACTTCTTTTCACCTGACAGTGAGGAGTTTCAACAGGGGGATGTAGCATGTGGGAGGATCACGCTATTCCCCCCAGTTCCCCCTCCTCCCTATACAGGTGCCCCGACCGACCAGAGGAAGCGCTAGTGCAGTGACCAGGACACATACCCACATCCGGCTTCCCACTTGCAGACAAGGTCAATTGTGTCTGTAGGGACGCCGACCAAGCCAGAGGTAACATGGGGATTTGAACTGGTGATCCCCTTGTTGGTAGGCAACAGACTAGATTGCTACGCTACCCGGACGCCCCCAACCCCTTCTTTTCACCTGACAGTGAGGAGTTTCATCAGGGTGACATAGCGCGTGGGAGGATCACGCTATTTCCCCAGTTCCCCCTCCCCCCTGAACAGGACCCCCGACCAACCAGAAAAGGCTGCTAGTTCAGCAACCAAGAAACATACCCACATCCAGCTTCCCACCTATTGTGTCTGTAGGGACGCCCGACCAAGCCGGAGATAACACGGGGATTTGAACTGGCAATCCCCATGTTGATAGGCATCGGAATAGATTGCCGTGCCATCTGGACACCCCCGGAGCAGTTTTCTGTGTGTCACTGGTAACGTCACAGAAATAGTGTCTGCCAGTGACATCACTGGCGGACAAACTGTGAAGTTGAAAGCTCACTTCCTGGTTTGCTGATAGGCTGCATTGTGTAAGAGCATGTGAATCACAATGCTACATTTTACAGCTGTGTACAATGTTGTTATTCGCCATTCTCTTATAAAGCTGTATGTAGCACTGATATTCGCATTTCTTATGAAATGCCACCAGTCAGCAAGCCAGGAAGTAAGTCAGCATTCGTGGATTTTCCACCAGTGACATCATTGGTGGACACAATTTCAGTGGCATTTCAAAGACACACATAAGACTGCTCAGGATTATGGCTGCTATTGGAGTTTCACCCCTACAACACACACACATACACACACATACATACATATACATTTCTATATTATTATTATTATTATTATAGAGCGAGATAATGAAAACCATGGTTGTTTCCCTTTTAAAATGACTGTATTGTATAAATGGCTTCCTCTCCGTATCTCAGCAGGTGAGTGTCGAGACAGCACCCGCTACTGCGAGAAGGTGCAACAGCTGGAATTGTGCCCGTTGCCCCAGTTCAAGAATCGCTGTTGTCAGTCCTGCCGAAATACCTGAAAAGGGGATGGTGGTGGAGGTTGGGGGGGGTGTATGTCCAGGACATGACCCCCATGACCCCCAGACACTGAGCAGAGACTTAAAAGTCCCCGATGCCCCTTTCTGAACATCCACAACAGTCTTGGAGAACCCGGCTTGGCTGGAGGGGAAGGGAGGGTGGAGGAATGTGTAGATGCTCTGTCCTAGGAATGTTTGGATGGACGTCACTGTTAATGAAGTCCTCCGTTTTTACTTCTTTTTCCTAACTGATGTTCAGCAGCTTTCCATATTGTGCGAAAACTGACTAAGTTAGAGTTGCAATATGAGTAACAGAAAGGAAGGGCAATTTAGTCGTAGCTCTCATAATGGGTAATGCATAAGAAAAGGGATTGTGCCATTGATTAACTACATGTCCATACAAATGATAAGTGGTGGAGTGTATTGTTTTTTTTTTTTTTTTTTTTTATAACCACTGGATATTTGGAAGTTTTTTTTTTGTTTGTTTTTTTTGTAGCGTTAGTCTCTATAAAGTGTATGTGGATAAGATTTCACCCAAATCCAGTCATTTTCTAAAAGTTTAGTTTGTTTTTAAATCAATATTCTTGTTCAGGTATTTTGAATTTTTAAGCCGGTTCTTGAGGCAAATATGCAAAAGACAAACTGAATCGAACATTTGGCACCTTTTGACCACGGTGACTGGTCAAGTCATTTCAGTTGGTAACCCTTGAAACACGATGGACGTCAGTGGTTTTAATTTTAGCTTCAGCAGACTTAAGAGTAGAACATCATGAATATTCATTATATGGATTGCACTAATATGGTGGGGTATGACTGAAGTGTAACAATTTAAAGAGGAGATTAAAAAAAAAGTGGACACTTACTTTTGCACTCAACTCAACCAAGTCTTTGTTAAGACATGGCTTGGAGAGTTTTTATCTGGTCTTGTTTGTAATGTTGCAGTGTTTATAGTTTTACTTTCATGATGTTTATTCTGTTTTGGTGAAATTTTGGGAAAAATCTGCAAAAATGTCCCTGTAACCACTTTGTGACACCATAGCACACTTGAATGCAATGTAAACATGGTAGCCCCTCCAAATACACAAGTCTAATTCACTTTTCTCATCCTGAAATATGGTTTCTGCACGGCGTAGTTTTAGGTTTCGGGAAATAATCGAGACTTGCATTCGCAGCACTGCTCTTGTATATTTCTGAAGTCTTGCACAACATTGAGTCAATAAGTTGTCTGTTCAGCCAGATCAAAACTTCTTTTTTTTTTTAATTGTATTTATTCACACTAGTTTCTGTGCCAGATAGGCAGAGTTTGCACTTTTGACGCTATGTCTTGGGTTCAGTTACGAGTAGCAGACGTTATCCAGTGCAACACAAATCTGAACATCTAAAATACTATTTGGCCTTGGATGAAGGTGTGGTTATATTTTGTTATTGTTGATAAAGTATCACGTGGTAGTCACACGGTGTATTATTCATGCTCTTAAGTTATGTAGATATTTGTTCTGCTGAAGTTTTATGCTCCGTTTTGTCCTTTAAACTATTTATTATCATGTGTGTTTCCTGTGCAAATGTGATAGTTTTGTAAATAATTACATGGGAGGAAATGTAAGTATTCATTTCCCCCTAGATTATATTATTTTGATGTGCATGCAATTGGGACGCTCTGCTGGTGACTTGATGTATTGCTCTTTCTGCCGATGCCTGGTTAATCACTAGATAATAAAAATTAAATACATTCCTTTTATAACCTGCTTGTGTTGCTGTGACATATCCTGAGTTATGTACGCAAGTCGGCATGTTTTCATGGATCTCTTGCTCGGGGTGATCCGATGAAGAATTTTGCTCAATATTGGAATGCAAATTTTTGTTTTGATGCAATGAAAGCCTTTTAACTGTCAAGTTTGTCCAAATTATTGACAGCATCTAGCCTATATTTTCCAAATAATATCCCCGTCTGTGACTCAGTCAATAAATCAACATCTTTTCATCAGTATCAGCCAGGGGCATCAATGGAGGACACGTATGACCTTTTGTTGAAGCCAAATAAAATCAGAAAATGTTGTCTTTGGTTGAGAATAATGCATGGATTAACACTGATCCAGACCTGTGCAAGGATTTCTTATTAGGCTTCAAACAGATCTCAGACACCTTTGGGCTGGGATAACAGAAAAGATAACACCCTATATCAACACTATGTGGAGTTTTTATGGAATTAGTCCACCTTACCAAAGGCATGTATGATGTCTCAAATGGCGAGCTCTCTGACACCTTCCACAGAAGAACCCGAGTACTGCAAAAGGGATGTCGACTGTCTCCGCTGCTGTTCCTTGTCTCCATCGACTGGACCATGAAAAAGTCTATGGATGGCCAAAGGACGGGGATACAGCGGACCCCTATAACACAGATACAGGATCTGTACTTTGCAAATGCCCTGGCACTGATCTCATAAACACAAACACGAATGCAACTGAGGACCAATAGACTACATGAAAACGCCAAACATCTAGGCCTCATGATAAAACATTGGAAACACCGAGGTCATGAGGGTCAACACCAAATCTCAACAAGCAATAACCCTTGATGAGCAACCCCTGGAAGATGTGACTAAGTTTGTCTACTTGGGAAGCGACATGAAAATTGCTGTGGAGCTGCGCAAAGCAAGATATGCCTTCAGAACACTTCCCGGCTCTCCGAAAACAAAAATATGACTCTTCAACTCGAATGTTGAATCTGTATGGCTGTGAAACCTGGAAAACTACAAAAATAATCATCAGCAAACTACAAGTCTCCCTCAACATAAATATAATGAGGATATGATGGCCCAATAAAATAACAAATATGGACCTGTGGAAACCGTCCAATCAGAGATGGATCGGACATACACTCAAGAAAAGCCCCATCACTCTAACAAGACAGGCTCTAGATTATAACCCACAAGAAAAGAGGAAACCAGGAAAAGAGGAAGCCAAGAAGACAAAAGCAAAACAAAACAACGAAGCGGTCCATGCTTGAACAGTAAGAAGTGAAGGTTGCTGCACAGAAAAGAGTGATGTGGAGATGCATGGTGGACACCCTATGCTCCCAAGCGGGCCAAGGGGATGATGTCAGTAAAGTAAGTCATCAATAGGCTGCTATGATAAGATAGACAAATATTACCTGTAATGGGAATTCATCATTCCACCTTTTCGCTAAATTTGCTGGCATGCTAGTGAATATGGATGTAGTCAAACAGGAATAACAGTGCACCAATTTATATGAGTATATGAATATAATACTAGTATAACAAGACACCTAGGCTATTTATTAATTTGCCACCCACATGATGTCAGATACTGACAAAGCACACTTGTACCACCCATCCCACCCTCCTCCAATGCAGCAAGTCAGGGGCGTCAATTGGGTATGGCAGCCATACCTTGGCTGCCTGGTCAGTGTGAAACAATATATTTCAATTGAACATTCCTCAGTGTGTTAAATGAACTGTCGCCGACTGCCTCTCCCGGGTGATGTTTGGGGCCGTCCACTTGGACCCGACTACGCAGCCATGGCTGCAGACCAGGCAGCTGACACAGAAGTGCAGGCCTACCGGACTGCTGACACCGGGCTGCAGTTGAAGGAGGTGGTGTTCGATGATGCCGGGGCCACGCTTCTCTGTGACATCTCCACGGATCAGCCCCGGCCCATGGTGCCCACGGGCTGACGGCGATGGGTTTTCGACGCCATCCATGGCCTTTCACACCCAGGCATGAAGGCGACAACGACGTTGGTGGGTGCCAAGTTTGTGTGGCATGGCCTCAGGAAGGACGTCAAGGACTGGGGAGGCACCTGCGTGGCGTGTCAGCGCTCCAAGGTTCACCGCCACACCAAGGCACCCCTGGCGCTGTTCCCAGTGCCTGGGAGGCGTTTCAACCATGTCAGTGTGGACCTAGTAGGACCCATCCCCTCCTCCAGTGGTTTCACTCATCTACTTACCATGGGGGACAGGACCACTAGGTGGCCAGAGGCTATTCCGTTGTCAACCATCATGTCTGCTGAGGTGGCCCGGGCATTTATCGGGTCCTGGGTAGCCCGGTTTGGCACGCCAACTGACCTCACTTCTGACCGGGCCCCGCAGTTCACATCCGAGCTCTGGACTGCAGTCGCTGAAAGCCTAGGGGTGAAGCTGCACCGCACCACGGCATACAACCCACAGGGCAACGGTTAATGTGAGCAGTTTCATCGTTCTATGAAGGCCGCTCTTCGGGCCAGCCTCACAGACAGTAGCTTGGTTAACCGGCTCCCATGGGTCATGCTTGACCTACGGACTGCCCCTTAGGAAGACCTCCAGTCCTCGTCGGCCTAGCTTGTTTACGGCCAGATGGCGCGGCACCCTGGTCTGCTGCCCGCCAATGGGCTGTGTTCCAGGACACTGCCGGCGTTTTCACTCCAGTTCCAACTTCGCGGCACAGCCTCCCTCAGTCTTACATCCCCAAGGACCTGCAGTCGGCCGGGTACGTCTTCATCCAGCATGACGCCCACCGTACCCCCCTGCGGCCCCCCTACGATGACCCTTTCCATGTCCTGGCGGCGGTGGCTAAGAACTTTGTTGTGGATGTCGATGGTAAGCAGGAGTGGGTTTCGGTGGACCGCCTTAAGCCGGCTCAACTGGCCCAGCCCCCTCGGCGTGGACGCCCCCCTGCCTCTACACCTGTCAAAAGGAGCCGTTTTGGCTGCATTATTCGTCCCCCGCCACGTTGATTTTTTTTTTTTGTCATGGTGAATTCTGTGGGGGGGGGGCATGTGTAGTGTCCTACTTGCAGGTTAGATATTCACCATGCGGGCCAGAGACGGTCCCTTTAAGACAGTGGGCAGGGGTTAGCAAGGGATATTGTGGGTAGACGCGAGGCTGAGGTTTTTTAGCAGAATGAACTGCTGACTTAGAGCTTGACGGAGGAAATAAACGACCCCACGGCTGTGTGGTCAAAAAGAGAAGTGGTCTCGTCTCCTTTCTTTCATCCTCCACAGTACTGTAGTTACACTCATTACTGCATTATTATGTTTATGATGTTTTAGGTAAAATATTGTAGTGTGTGCAGGTTGGGGGGGGTATAAGTGCACATAGTGGGAGGAGATGTTTTGCTGTTCTGGGGGGGGTACCCTGTACCCTGTTGCCGGGTCAAGGGTTAGTGGGTTGGGTCTTTAGAGAGAGACGACCTGTGAGTTGAGTTTAATGGCGGCCTGTGCGGCGTGGCTGTGGCCAACAACAGCCGTGAATAAAGCAACGTTTTGAAGTGTTTTTCTTTTAATAGCGGCGAACGCTATTAAATATACCAAGACACACATTTGGCTGATGTTTTTTATAACTAAACATTCCCTCAATTATAAATACTGCACTGTAGTTAGATTTAATATTACTGCGTTTTTATATCTATGATGTTTTAGGTAGAATATACTAAGGTCGAGCAGGATAAGCGGTTTGGATAATGGATGGATGGATGGATGGATACTAACATACTCTGCAGACTAAGACAAACATTCGACTAATTGACGCAAGATGTGAACTGTACGTAACTTCCGACTTGTATACAAATTCGACATAAGAACAGACTCAAAAACGGGACTCGTTCATAACCCGGGGACTGGCTGTAATATTATTCCGGGTTATGAAACTGAAACTGTCCCGTGTCGTAACCTGGAATAACAAGACGCACCAATTTCACTGCACCGTGTCACACCAGCGCGTGTCGGGACTTGGACAGCCACGCACTTCCTCGTGGCGTTTCGATCACACATCTACCCAGGCCTTTCCTCAGAACATGGAAACACTAAACGTTAGCAACAAAAAAACCTTTTTTTTTCAAGTGCACGTATAAAAAGTTGCATTGATTTGTATCGATTCATCATTCCCAGCGACGTAGGGTTGGAAGTGTCGCCACGACTGAGGATGGATGTCAACGAAATATAACAAGCTGGTCGTTAAACAGACCGAGTACCAATAGCGGAAAATGGAGGATTATAAATCATACAGCCAGGCGATAAGGATGCTGAGAGTTTCCCTGGTGGACCAGCTGGAAAATGGGATTGACTTTCTCCTGGAACTCCTCTCATCCAGGGAGGTGTTGAACCGGGATGATCGGGAGGTGGTGCTGGGCCTGCCGGGGCCGCGGGCCAAAGTGAGGAAGCTGCTGGACATCGTGGAGTGCAAAGGCGAAGAAGCTGCTCGGACATTTATCTCGATTATCAATCAGCAGCAGCAAAAAACTCACAACCTCATACCCACAGAGGACAGCGCAGACCAACCACAGTCCAAAGGTATCGTATAATTCGACTCAACCTTTTTTTTCTTCCTAGTTAATTGTAAGATCTTGAAAATAAATCCGTGAGCTACAGTCCTTGTCATAGAAATATCATTAAAACGTAATGATGTAATGCAATAAAGGAGCGACAGCGATAGAGTCGCCCTCTAGTGGTAGCATTTTCACCTCAGCGTAAAATGGCTTGAATTCTCACTATCAATGCCACTCAGATGTGAGTTGAGACAATCTATATATATAAAATAGCTCACAGTTGTTAAATGGCAGAACAAGCTTGTTTCGTGCTCAATGCATTCATCAGCTGATGAGTGCATTGAGCATGTGACAGCTGATGATTGCTTATGGCATGAAACAGGCTTGTACTGTCTCATAAAGAATTTATTTGACTCACTGGATTATTTTGCTCCTTAGTAGCACTTTCCCTACTGTTTAGTGTTTCTTTTATATAAAGAAACACTCAACGGTGTTTCTTTATATAAAAAAGAAATATATATATATATATATATATATATATATAGATCGATAGATCGATAGATAGACAGATGAAACCACGTGTGCACACATAACCTTAACGAAACTCTTACATGTTTGTGTCTCATGGTGGGCAGGGCTTGGGGTTGGCCATTGGATATGAATTCTTTCCCTCTCCTAACAAAAATAAAACTTCAAAAAAAAAAATCAACGAACTTTGAATGTTGATCGTTGAACAATCAACTTTATTTTTCCTTTCCAAAATTTCCCCAATTTACTTTGTTGGGGGGGGCGGGGTCTGCTAAAATATAGAAGGTTCCATCCTTTGAACCCATCATTCTGTTAATTTAGGAGTCACATTATTTATCGCCATTTAAAAACAATAATGTAGCCTACTTTCAAATGCTAATCTTAAACTCAAAGTCCCATGCCATTAGCACAGACTAACCTATAAGGTACTGAGTTGTTTAACCTTAGTAACAGCTTATGACGTGATATCATTTTCCTTTTTAGTATGCAGCAAAATAATGCAAAAACACAAAGAGGTCCTCAGTCGCAGGAGCGAGAGCATGCTATACTACAACACTCGGCATGGAGAGAAAATCCCCTTCTCTGAACACTATGTCAATCTGCTGTTAGTCAGTGGACACCAGGGCTTGGAGCGGAAAAGACATGAGGTGCTCACTTTTGGACTAAAGCGACTGTCTATGCAGCAGGAGTCAACAAAGCATGGGCAGATAACACCAGCCAAACTCTTCTCAAGTGTAGCAGGAAGCCGTCCTGTCAAAAAAGTTCTGGTCACAGGGGTGGCCGGCATTGGAAAAACAATGCTGGTGCAGAAGATGCTGCTTGATTTTGGGAATAACAAGGATCATCTTGCCTTTGACTTTATCATCCACCTGACCTTTAGAGACCTGAATCTGATCACCAAACCAATAAACCTCAAGGAATTGGTCTTGCGTAAAAACAGACACCTTGCTAAGGAGCTTGACCAAATTTTGGCCAATGACAACAAACTACTGATCATCTTGGATGGCTTTGATGAGTTCAGACATTACAGGAGCTGTGACATAGATGCGTTTGTGACCGAGCCAGATGAAGACGGTGAGGTGGCGGAGGTTGTTGCAAGCCTGATGCTGGGTGAACTCTTACCCAATGCTTCAGTCTTGCTCACAAGCAGGCCTGCAGCTATTGGCTACATACCTGTAGATTGCATTGACCGCTTTGTGCTCATTGCTGGATTTTCTATGAAAGAAGTCCAAGACTTCTTTCAGCGCTATTTCCAGGACCATGCCTTTGCAAAAAACATGTTTGAAGTAGTTGCAGCAAATGAGCTAATGCTCACACTGTGCTACATACCTGCATTTTGCTACATTATGTGTTGCATCCTGAAAGAAAGCCAAGATCTCGCTGGAGAAAGTCCTAAGACTATGACTGATATATATGTACAGTATTTAGTGGCCTTGCTTCGGTCTCACACCCAAGACAGAGCCAAGTCCTCTCTGAATGACCAAAAAGAGGGGGCCTCCCCACAGATGTCTGACGTAGTGCTGAAGTTGGGACAGCTCGCATTCCTCAAGCTAATGGACCATCAAACATTGTTCTATGGCAGTGACCAAGATGTTGCCTGTTTGGTGGGATACGGTCTGGTCAGCACCTTTTTAGATAAGACAGTGGCACAAGAGCCCGGCTGCACCGAAGACATATACTCCTTTACTCACCTAACTGTTCAGGAGTTCTTTGCTGCAGTTTATTGTGCAATGACTGACCACCCTTTACCTGATGCACTTCAGCACAAAACCAGCCCAGGAGAGGAGACATGCAAAGGGCACTTGGACCTCTTCTACCGGTTCCTCAGTGGGGTCCTCTCCGAACGCAATGCTAACCTTTTGTCAAGGCACATCGGGTTGCGCTGCAGCCGTGAAAAAGTGGAGACTTACCAAAAAAGGATCATCGGCGAGCTTAGGGACCAATGTGGGAGTGGGGCCCAAATACTGAATAATTTACATTGCTTGTTTGAGCAACAGGACCCCTCATTGGCACAGGCTTTTGAACTAGAGGGACTTCGAGTGAATGTTAGCGATGAGGCACTCTCCTCCATGGATTACAATGCCATCAAGTATTTCCTAAATCTCACTGAAGGAAATATATCAGAGTTGGATCTAACTGGGACCAACATTAACTGTGAAGCGCTGAAAGACCTTCAGCCCCACCTACTCAGATGTGAGAGGCTTTGGTGAGTTCTCAGGTAAACGGTGAGGTGGATAGTATCATACATGACATAGTAACTCAGTTAGTAGTCATCCAGGATTATTTTTTATTCCATTCTGGCGTATTTTGACTAGCTAATTCATATTTTACTAGCCCTGATGCAGGGCCCCTATGATGTTCCATGATATTTTATTCCACTGCCCAATTTTTCCCAAAAAAAAAAACATGTTTCTGAAGAAATGGTAGAGGAAACACTTTCTTTTTTTTTCTTTTTTTTAACATAAAAAGGAAATAGTGATGCAGATATTTCACGTTTCAGGCTTGGGGAAAATAATCTCGATATGAACACAGTTCATGTCCTTGCTGATGTGTTGCAGCTGTCGGAGTGTATGACACACCTAGGGTAAGAGGATGGGAACATTTTTTTATATGGTTTGAGGATGTTTTTTTTATTGTGGTTACATTCTTATTATGGACCACAAGTAGAGCTTTTATTTACACTACCGTTCAAAAGTTTGGGATCACCCAAACAATTTTGTGTTTTCCATGAAAAGTCACACTTATTCACCACCATATGTTGTGAAATGAATAGAAAATAGAGTCAAGACATTGACAAGGTTAGAAATAATGATTTGTATTTGAAATAAGATTTTTTTTACATCAAACTTTGCTTTCGTCAAAGAATCCTCCATTTGCAGCAATTACAGCATTGCAGACCTTTGGCATTCTAGCTGTTAATTTGTTGAGGTAATCTGGAGAAATTGCACCCCACGCTTCCAGAAGCAGCTCCCACAAGTTGGATTGGTTGGATGGGCACTTCTTTGAGCAGATTGAGTTTCTGGAGCATCACATTTGTGGGGTCAATTAAACGCTCAAAATGGCCAGAAAAAGAGAACTTTCATCTGAAACTCGACAGTCTATTCTTGTTCTTAGAAATGAAGGCTATTCCATGCGAGAAATTGCTAAGAAATTGAAGATTTCCTACACCGGTGTGTACTACTCCCTTCAGAGGACAGCACAAACAGGCTCTAACCAGAGTAGAAAAAGAAGTGGGAGGCCGCGTTGCACAACTGAGCAAGAAGATAAGTACATTAGAGTCTCTAGTTTGAGAAACAGACGCCTCACAGGTCCCCAACTGGCATCTTCATTAAATAGTACCTGTTAGAGCCTGTTTGTGCTGTCCTCTGAAGGGAGTAGTACACACCGGTGTAGGAAATCTTCAATTTCTTAGCAATTTCTCGCATGGAATAGCCTTCATTTCTAAGAACAAGAATAGACTGTCGAGTTTCAGATGAAAGTTCTCTTTTTCTGGCCATTTTGAGCGTTTAATTGACCCCACAAATGTGATGCTCCAGAAACTCAATCTGCTCAAAGAAGTGCCCATCCAACCAATCCAACTTGTGGGAGCTGCTTCTGGAAGCGTGGGGTGCAATTTCTCCAGATTACCTCAACAAATTAACAGCTAGAATGCCAAAGGTCTGCAATGCTGTAATTGCTGCAAATGGAGGATTCTTTGACGAAAGCAAAGTTTGATGTAAAAAAAATCTTATTTCAAATACAAATCATTATTTCTAACTTTGTCAATGTCTTGACTCTATTTTCTATTCATTTCACAACATATGGTGGTGAATAAGTGTGACTTTTCATGGAAAACACGAAATTGTTTGGGTGATCCCAAACTTTTGAACGGTAGTGTATGAAATCATGCATCACACTTTCTCTTCCTCATTTCTATTAGAATCGGCTGGACAGATGTCAGTGATGAGGAAATGCTTGTTCTCTCATCTGCCATGAGAATGAGTCACATGCTTCAAGAATTGTGGTGAGTTAAATAATGTGGCGAATTTCCCCCGTCATGTGGTGAATTTCCCCCATTTCCCCCGTCATGAAACATAATGTGTCCTCCTTGTGTGTTTGTGATGGCAAGGGATGATGATGGTCATCGGTCCTCCTCACAATAACAGGCGCCCAGGTTAAAGAGTCAAAAAGTTTTGTTTTTTTTTCTAAAAGATACTAGGTGACTGGTTTATGTGGTATTATATTCCTTTTTAATTCAAGATAACCTTTATCAAACCCATTTATCCATCCATTCACCCATCCATTATCCAAACTGCTTATCCTGCTCTCAGGATGCTGGAGCCTATCCCAGCAGTCATTGGGCGGCAGGTGGGGAGACACCCTGGACAGGGCGCCAGACATCACAGGGCCGACACACACACACACACACACACACACACACACACACACACACACACACACACACACACACACACACACACACACACACACACACAGAGAGTCATATCAAACTGTGTTACGACCCCAGCAAAGGTCATCTCCTTGGTTGGTAAATTGCCCTTTGATTTAGTTAAACTGCTTAAAATATTAAATAGCTTATGCATGAATTTTTTTTCACATTCCCTTAGAGGGGCTAAGGGAATGTGAAAAAGAGCCTATTCTGTAGCATATTGAAAGTGAATGGTTGTCCAAGGACTTATGTATGTTGTATTTTACTCCAGGTTGGTAGATTGCTGTTTGGTCAAAGATTTATCTCAGTGTAAGAAAACTAGTGTCTAAAATGAGGACAGGAAGCATTTGTTTATATCTTCAGTAGTCCATCGAAAACGATGATAACTGTGATGCAGTTTAAGCTCGGCAAGCACGCCTGTGGGCCATCAGGCCCGCATTAGAGCGACAATATCATCCACATTTGTCACAGACCAATGTTGATCGAGCTCTCCTCACATCATGTCTTTCTCAGTAGTTAAGACAGTCGTTGTCATGCCCCCGCCAAACAGTCTCTCTGGACCTCATAACCCATTCCTAAGTGGTACAGTATAGTGCAACGGGCTCAGTAGATAAACAGGTTGCCCCGCAGTGACAGCTTACTTGTCAAGTGATGCCATCTATTGACCAACAGAGTGGTTCCTCTGCTTACCATCTGATGTTCGTGCCACTGGTCCAATAGGGCTCATGATCCTATTGGGCTCTTCTGCTGCAAACAACATGGAGCGCCCTGCTGCCAGCGCCTTCTTGGATTTGAATTTGGAGTTACCTTTACCTAGCCTTTGCCTAAAGAGGCAAATCTACAAGGCAGTAGAAACAGATGCAGATAGTACCATCTACTGTCATAATGGTAGCAGCAAAGGTTGACCTGACTTTTTATATATATATATATATGCTGATACAGGAAAAAAGCTTAAAAAAGTACTGCAAGGTATTAAAACTTTATTTTCTGTATCTGTGTTGATATTCCGCTCCTCATTAGTTGAGCAGTTATAACAACACCATTGCCGGTTTCGGAAAAAAACACTATATATATATATATATAATCTCAAGATAGATGTAGGAAAAAAAACTTTTAACGGGATGGAATTGATGTCAACCGGCCACGTCGATTGGCTCCTGAGTGTGCTCCCTAAGCAATCGAGGGATGGCTTCGTGGAGCATCTACAGCCTCAAGGTCACCTCAGTGCAAACAGCCTAAACCCGTACAGCCTTCGAGACCTCTCCAACTGGCTCTGGGTAAAGGCTGAAGCTCAAAGACTGTCTGCAAGAATGGCACAGTGCCATCGGATTGAAAGGCCACAGGCCCCCAAGAGAGATAGGCAAGTTCCCGCACCCAGGCCTTGCAACCAGTCTGCGCAGTATATCATGGCGCCGATGAGCCTAAATCTGACAGCCGTCGGCCTTCAGAGGTGTTTCGGTCAGAAGCCAAGCAGCAGAAGTCAGAGAGGATGTGCTATTTAATAAAAGTTGTTTTTTCCCCCTACATCTATCTTGATATTCCGCTCTTCATTTGTTGAGCACTTTTATCAACACCATTGATGGTTTCTGGGGGGAAAAATGCTATATATATATATATATATGTGTGTGTGTTTGTTTTTGTTTTTTTAACAAGAGTTCACATTTGCAAAGTATCCAGTTGGAAGATTGCAATTCCAAATGATCAGAATTATTCTATCTTTACAAATTATTCCGTCCCATGAAAACTCCCAACAGTGTTTCTATGTGTGCTGTCTCACAGGATGGAGGGCAATAGAGTAAGCTACCGAGGCCTGTTCTCATTGAAGGACTTGATTCCAAGTCCTCTGAGCAAAGTTGTGTAAGTGAAAGTCTTGTGTTGCTGTAAAAACCAAAGCTGGTAATTCCCAATCCATACATCAAGAATTCAGAGGTGCTATGAGCAATATTTTGTCTCTCTTGAAACACAGTTTGAATGGTAAATATCAGCAGGCGTTGCTGGGTGATACTGATTGACACAAACTAAACCGCTCATGGCCAACCCAATCTCCAGATTTCTTCATTCAAATGCACCGGAGCCAGGCCGGTTGAGTTGTTGTTTTTTGGTATTGCCCACTGTAAGATTTGGATCATACCCACTGTTTTCAGCAAACTACACAGTGAATGCAACATCTGATATCTGCTGATGGTGTTAGAACACGGAAAATGTTGGAAAATCTGTCGTTTATCCATTACCCTTCTATTGGAATTTGTTTGTCCTGCTTGCTTTGATTTGTAGTTTTGAGTTGTTATTTGCATCACTGAATAATTCGAGGTCAGGATTCAGGTAGAATTACAGCGCCCTTAAAGTTTTTGTGTTAAACTGACATTGATTTCTTGTTCCTACAGTGCCATCTGGAATGACTTGAATGATGAAGACGTGGAGGCTCTTACAGTTAGTGAAGGAGGAAGCTTTGTGCTGAGGTTCACTGATGACGTAGTATGGGAGGAGTGGGGGAGATGGGTCCTGGCCAGATGTGAGGTCAGCAGCAACGAGAAGCTGGTCACAGTGCTCTGCAAAGTGTGCAACATATCGATCCACTGTTTGGAAATCCTTTGGGCAAAGGGTTTCTACAAGAGACTTAGACAGCTCATCAAGAACAGAATTGCTCAATGCACCGAGGATGACATGCGCAGGAAGCTGGAAAAGTTTGAGAATGTTTTGAGCTCTTGATATAGAGTGGCTCAGCCTCTCTACTACTGCTGATGTTAATATTGCTAATGACTACAACAGAATCACATCTCTGAAACTTGAAGCAAGAGAAAGTGCAGCACAAACGTTGCCTGTAGTGACCAAGGTGGATGTTTAATACCTTGCTCAAGGATAATTGGCTGTTAGGGAACCTGATCTTTGACTTTTTAGTGACATAACAGTTTCATTCACCACTCCAAGGTTCAAGGTTTTATTCGTTACCTACTTCATGTACAAGTACAATGAACAGTGAATGCTTTCTTGGCAAACTCCAAAACGGTTCAAAAAGGAGGTAGATCTGATAAAGTGTGATGTACTTATAATACTTGTAAACTTTATTTTATTTAAGACTGTACTTTTCTTGTATTCTTAATCACACCAACGACGCCAATTAAAATTCCTTGTGCATGTACATCATGCACATGACAATAAGTCTCCCTGAGTCTGATAGAACAACAAGTAAAAAGGAACAAAATAAAATTTAAAGAAGTAAAAAATCCGGAGAATATACAGAAGGTATACTCCGATAAGTATCTGGTCTTGCACCGACTTGTGTTTCCTGCAGGTCTCCTTGAGCTGGAATTCATATATGGAGTGCAATAACTTCTACGTTAACTGGCAATGTGTTAGGACAAAGATGCATTATCAAATTAAAATGATCAAACCACATCTTTGTCAGTTGTGTGCCTTAGCCCACAATCACCAACGTGCAAAGAAAACACAAAACATGTGGCCAGTACGGGGATCGAACCCGCGACCTTGGCGTTATTAGCACCACGCTCTAACCAACTGAGCTAACCGGCCGTGTGTGTGACGCCGGAACAGTCCTTTTTCAAACGTTACCTCACCCTACAGTCATCCATACATTGATTCTATGTCCTATGAACTGGCCATGTAAAATGTGACCGATATAATGCAAATGCCATGTATTTATCATGAAATGCTAATGTACAGCCATACCGCGTGAAAGTACCTATAATGACTCCATCACAGACTGGCTTTATACCTAAAACACCTATATTTTTGGACTTAAAATTAAGCCGTCTGCAAATAGCTAGGCTTTGTATCACGTTTGACTCTAACATGTTAAGAGCGCCTCCTCTCATGGTGAGCGACCATTATCCGAATGAAATAAGTTGCCGTTATTTCTTTCGCCTGCCTCTGGCCCAGCTACCGTTTTGTCTGCTACGTCGTCAATGGCACAGTTTTAATTTTAATGTGAAATCAGAATTATGCAAATGTGTTAAACTTTTAATACATATGTGTGATGGGTTACAATTTTGGAATTTGGTTCATGTCGCAATTTCGTTGACGAACAAAACTTAGCGTAATACTCTCATATGGTGCGCGCCCCTCCGCCGACGCGCATGTGCAAACATAGCCTCGCGAGAGATATTTGACGTACTTCCTGTGCGACACAACGGCACGAAATTGAATCCTCAGCATTTGGAGGAAGCGGCGCTTCTGTTTATTCTCTACAACCAGCAGGGTTTTTTTTGTGTGTATTCGCTATATTTTAGGTTAAGGAACGTGTTCCTTCCTACGAAGAGCGAAGGGGAACTTTAGTTGGTATGTTGTGATTTGACGGGTTTTTTAAAACATACTGCACAGAGATGAATATTCTGCATATATCACAAGGCATGTTTTAGGAAAAGTACCTATCAGTGTTTTTATATTGACTTCTTTATATCTTTAATTCTATCAAACTAAGGCAAAACGCATGTACTCCACATATGCAATACACATACAGCACAGAGATTGATATTCTGTGCATACCCCAAGGCATGTTTAAGGCAAAACTACCTTTCCGTGTTTTTATATTTACTTATTTATACCTTTAACCTTTAAACACAATTTTTCCTGTGAACATATATTTAAATACACATACAACCGCTGTATACTGTTACAAATTATTGCAAATATTGTGTTTGTAACATTGGTCATATATAATATAGTATGTAGTTGCGAGGTGGATGGTAGATGAATATATAGTGTATACTTTTGGTACACAAGATAATATAGTGGGAGTATATAGCATTGTATATGGGCATGATAGGATGTTGAGTTTGGTGTTGCGATATGCTATAGTGTATGGGCAATACTGTAGATAATAATAATAAATCAATCATATATAGCGCTTTTCTAATGCTCAATTCGCTTTACAATAAATGGGGGGAAACAAGACAAGAGATAAACATAGCACAAACATACACAGGTGGATGGGAAGGGGGGGGCACACGACGCCAGCAGTACTCTCCGACTTAAACACATACAAAAGGGCAAGAAAAACAAAAAACAACAGCACTGTAGATGTTGATTTTCTGTAGGGGTTTACTCCTGTAGCCTGTTCCTCCCCTGGGGTATCCACTAGGCAGTGGCACTCTATAACCCATAGCTGGGGACTGGTTCGTGGGCATCAGGGAATATCCATACACCGGTGGGCTTGTGTACCGCACGTCTAGGGGCCAGACCTTTTTTTTCCTTTTGTTTCTTTTTTTTTTTTTTTTTTGTGAGTGATGTCTATAGGTGCTAGAAACTGCTGTGAACCGAAGTCAAATTCCTTGTGTGCATAGGCAGGCACACTTGGCCAATAGAGTTGATTCTGATCCTGATTAACATTACTATCTTCACAGAAGTATCTTCATCTTCATTTTATCTCTTTTCACTACCACCCTCTTGTTGCTTTACAAACAAAACAACACAATAAATGGACATTTTCAGCTTGTCAAAATTTGTTTACAGATTGTCCAAGATGAATATGTGAGATTACATCTTTCCTTTTTGGGTCTGTGTAATTATTTTTAGCAGCTCTGCTGCTACCCACAAGATGATTGACACAGAAAGGAGACCTGGTGCCAAGGATGCTGGAACTGCAGACCACATATTAAAAAACAAGGAGAATGAAAAGAAGAAGCGGTCCCGGGTCAAGCAGTTGCTTAGTGATGTGAAAAAGCAGGTGGAATTCTGGTTTGGTGATGTCAACCTTAACAAGAACCGATTCCTGAGACAACTCATCGATGAGGCACAGGATGGATGTAAGCCATTGTCGATGTCTTGTCTTCGATGCCTGCTTTAATAATCTTAGGTTTGAAGTTAATTCGTCATGTGCAAAAATTATACACAGCGCAACTTGTTCAATGAGAAGCTAAATTGTGGATGCTCTCAACAATCAAAATGTAAAAAAAAAAGAGACTAGGTAATGGTAAAATATATAAAGGAATGTATAGTGTCAAAAATATAAAAGGTAGCAAACTGTCCTAAATGCACATATCATAACTTGTGACAGAGCAAATGTGCACTTTTCCAGTTGTTGCAACTTTGTGGATAGAAAATGGATTCAGAGTATTCTTCTCAATAAAAGATAACTAGTTGTGGTTATAGGATTTTGCCTCTAACATGGGCTGAAATGTGTTCAGTGAAATTGTGAAAAAGGCAGCGCATCATGCACTGAAAAAAATCACAGACGGAGCACTGTTCACTGTGTATGCTTAAAAAAAAATTGCATGAAGACAGCAGTCTGTCAGTGATTTTTTTTTTGGCTGCTTTTTTCATAAATACTCTGGATTTATTTTCAAGAGGACTAAGGCCTGCCTTGGCAAAAACTAATTTTTGTGATGCACATTATTCCTCTTCCATCAGTCATAGGTTTAAATGTGTTTAAATGTGTTATGTTCCTCAGATGTTGATATATCCGTGCTGACCAACTTCAACAGAATGAAAAGCCTGACTACTGATGTGAAACTGATTGCCAGGGCACTGAAGAACTCATCCTTAGTTGAGGTACTGTAGAGCGCACAGTTAAAGCACCCCAAATAATCACTCTGACAAAACACTCTGGCAAATTCACAAAAGGAATGGGGCGGCTTTTGCAGCCACTAAACCTGCACAAATAAGATAAAAAGAAACAGGTGTAATTCTCAAAGCACCCGCAAAGGGTGAAATGCACCCCTAACTGCGCTGCCAAGCAAATAGCGTCTCAGTTCTCTGATGCTATTTGCATGTATTTAAATTAGGTAATATGCATACATTTGGTGCAAAATTGACCCCTTTCTATACAAATTAGCCTTACTGCAAAAAAGTCCAGTTCACAAACACCAGCACTAATAGCCACACACAGTTAGTGAAAATTATTTGCGTCTTCAAAGAGTTGATGGTCAGTGATGCCCAGACTTTCCACTGATCATGGCATCATCATGCCAGGCATGCTCGGGAGCGGATATTTGGAAGGAGAATACCACGTTTTAATTTAACTGAGACCGAAATCATTCGAAGATACAGGTTACCAGGTCAAACAATTCTTGCTGCATTTGATGACATCAAGGATGACTTTGAGCCTGCCTACTGTGCTCTTGGCACAAAGCCACCATTTATACTTTGCCACATGGATAATTGCAATCAGACGCAAATTGCACTCGGCTGCAAAATTTTATGGGCGTGCTTACATTGTCATATCATTAGCACAATATGTTTCAGGAATCGGATCTTGAGACGGGCAAATAGCGGTTGCAAGTGATGTGCAATTTATGGTGCTATCAGCAGCAGCAATTCATTCTTTATTAATTTGCCTGTCAATACAGAGTCTTAGATAAACGAGAGACATCCGCAGATAGAAACTGATAAAAGAGGAGGGGGAGTTAACAGATAATTAGAATAGTTATCCATCCATTATCCCAGCCGCTTATCCCAATCGGGGTCGAAGGGATGCTGGAGCCTCTCCTAGCAGTCATTGGGGCGGCAGGTGGGGAGACACCCTGGACAGGCCGCCAGGCCATCACAGGGCCGACACATACACACCTAGGGACAATCCACAGATAGAAACAGATAAAAAAGGAGGGGGAGTTAACAGATAATTAGAATAGTTATAATTACAATTAAATTAAGTTGTCTTTAAAATAAAACATTCCAAGATATGAGTGGAAAGTATTGTTCTTGCAACTGCATTTATAACTTTTTTTGTTTTTGTTTTTTTCACTCAGACGTAGCTTAACCATGCCATATGATATGCAGCTTCAATTTAACAACAAATATTACTGGGACCACTACAGTAAATTGCAGATGAACATTTAATATCCAGGAATTCACATTCTAGACACTACCACTGACTACCCCTGTAACAAATTGGCCCCAATTTCGAACACTGACCGTACACGGTCCAGCCATACACTAGGTTTTGACCTAGTCTTGTTTAATTGTTACACTGGCACTATACAAGGCTAAACATCTTATAGTAAATGATTTCTTATATGTTTTGTTTGTATTTCAGGTTAATCTAGAGGGAACTAAGATAAGACGTCAACATCCTATTGGAGAGGTACCAAAAGGTGAAGATGGCCGCACCGTCTATGTGGTAAAAACTTTTCTTTTTGTGCCTTCATGTTCAGCCATAATTGTTTAATCTCTCATGGCTTATTTCCTGATAATTATCTATGGTAATGAAAATTAATTAGATGCTTCATATAGCATAAAACAGCTGCACTGAACAACTTATTGTTAAAAACTCAATGTTATGGCCAAATTCTAGGCAATACATCCATCTGGTGACCCGATCACTATTTAAGGTGCTTTTTTTTTTGTTCCTTGTCCACTTATCTTCTAAAGAGAAAGACCACTACACATATTAAAGTAATCTTGAGTGATTGTCTGAGCTCTACAACTTTATGATAGCAAACAATCTTTAACATGTTGGAATATTCTAGAAGGTTTTGCTGAAATCATACCATGCTACTAGAAAGTCACTAGCAGTCTTAAAACTACACATCAAGCATACCTGGCAAGGAAAGCATCATGATGTCATTATGAGATGATGAAGCTGGCATTGTTAGATTTTGATTATTGTGTGGTAGCCTACAACACACCACTCTGTTGTCCAAACTCTTATAGTACATGTTAAATTCATCCAAACGAACTTAACTCAAAAATAAATTCAATTTATTTTTCAGGAACTTTTGCCCAAGGACGTGACACATGGCTGGATAGAGAAAGTGTTTGCAAAATGTGGGAATGTGGTTTACATTAGTATCCCCAGATACAAGAGCACAGGCGACTCCAAGGGTTTTGCTTTTGTCGAGTTCGAGACAAAGGACCAAGCACAGAAAGCCATAGAGGTGAGAATTATCAACTTCGCATTTCTTTAGATACTTATTTAATTGATATTCATGTGCCAAATGATGTCCACCACTCCTTCACAGAAATTATTCCACAGTTTGCTTTCGATATAACTCATCTCACTGTTGCAGATGCTAAATAACCCTCCAGAAGATGCTCCGAGGAAGCCAGGGATTTTCCCCAAGACAAAAAATAGGAAGCTTGTCTTACCAGCCAACAATCCCCCTTCAGGTATGATTAGGTAAAAGGGGTGTAATGTATTACACTCCTGCTATTAGGGCAGCATGGTGGCTTTGTGGTTGGCACTATTACCTCAAGGCAAGAGGGCCCTGGTTTGAGCTCTGCCCTTCTGAATGGATTTAATGTGTTCTGTCTGTGTCTGCATGGGTTTCTCTTGGGGTACTCTGGTCTCTGTAGTCTCAAGGCATCCATAGGAGGTGATTTGGACAAGTATAAGTGATGTGGGCCTGATCTACCCTGGCGTTCTCTGCCCAATGCTGCCCCACAACCATTTTTGGCTGGACCGGACCTGCGGGCCAGCTCTGCAAACGCAAATGTCCCTGAGCAGCCATGTTTAGATTGACTGAGTGATTATGTTTAGGGTGACTGAGTGAACCAGTTAAATGGTTCGGTCACTGGATCAGGTGACGAACGAAAAGTTTCCCTATTGGTCGTTGTGCTTTCAGAATAAATCTGTACAGTGGTACCAGCTCATTCCACACATTTATCACAAACCAACGAACGGAATAGATTGCTGCTTGTGGATACTACTGAAATGCTAAGAATGGAATATTTTGCTGATTTTTCCATATCTGGTTACGCTCTGTAACTGTCCAGCATAGAGCAGAGTAGGAGAGAAAACAGCTCTCTGTGCACCCAGAGGCATTAGGGAGAGCGCACAGTTAAAGCACCCCAAATAACAATCAATCTGACAAAACACTCAATACAGAGTGAGCCTTAGAAAAACGAAAAAATGAGAGACATCCGCAGATAGAAACAGATGGGGGGGGGGTTTAACAGATAATTAGCATAGTTATAATTACAATTAGATTAAATTGTCTTTCAATTTTTTTTTTTTGCTAAACCATGTCATGTGATATGCTACTTCACTTTAACAACAAATATTGCTGGGACCACTACAGAAAATTGCAGAGGAAAATTTAATATCCAGGAATTCACATTATAGACACTACCACTGACTACCCCTGTAACAAATTGGCCACAGTTTTAAACATTGACCATACACGGTCCAGCCATATACTAGGTTTTGACCTGGTCTTGTTTTAAGTAGACAGATAGACTGAATTAATGGATTCATACTATTCAAAATCTCAGGCTTGAAAGACATTTGGTTATGGTGTTATAGATAGAAAGAGGCTAAAAGACCCATGTTTTTTTTCCATTTTACTCAGGTGTTTTATGCTTCTTAATGTGTTTTATGTACTTTGTTTTATCTGTTGGCTGTATTTTGTTTTTGTATCTTTGTGAAACACTTTGGAGCCTTGGTTCAAAAAGATGCTCTACAAAGTAAGCCTTATTTACACTTATTTCTACTAATAAAGCTGTTCTGTGTGATTGCAACCGCATAATCTCTTCAAACATTCTTGTAGGTGAGGAAGAAGAAAAGAAAAAGAGAAAGAAGAGGAAAAAAAGAGAGAGTGCCTCGACTCCTGCAGACAAGGCCAAAGAGCAAGAAATGGAGGCTGAGCCCTCAGAACATCAGAGGAAGAGCTCTGTTGCAGAGAGCTTTGAGGAAGATATTGCCAGTGCCCAGAAAACACTGTCAAAACAGTCTGACAAAAAGAGACGCCGATCCCAGACAGCAGAGGACTGCGAAAGAGAAGTTCAGGGTGAAATTCCATCCAAAATTAGGAGAACCCATGGAAGTGAAGATGAGGAGAAGGATGTAACTGAAAAGCAAATGAAGGGTAGGTGAAGTCATAGCTAGAATTAACCAGTATTGTGAAACAGCTGTGGATGTACAGTTGATTGTCTCCCAACTATCACTTTCTTTGCCCACTCTGTGAATTGTTAATATATATGTTTCTATTCCCTCAACCCGAAATGGCGTGTTAAGCAAAATCCGTTTCTATGGGCAGTTTATTATATATGCTCTATGTGGAACTGCAGCACGGGGCGGCACAGTGGTTAGTGGTGTCACATCACAGCAAGAAGGTTCTGGGTTCGAACCCGGGGGTTGTCCAACCTGGGGGGGGGGGGGTTGATCCCAGGTCGACCTCTGTGTGGAGTTTGCATGTTCTCCCCGTGTCTGCGGTTGGTTTTCTCCGGGTGTTCCGGTTTCCCCCACCATCAATTAGACATGCATGTTAGGGTTAATACTCCTGTCTGTGCCCTTGACCGAGGCATGGCAAGACGAACTGGAGTTGGTCCCCGGGCGCTGCACGGTGGCAGCCTACTGCTCCTAGCTACACAACTAGGATGGGTTAAATGCAGAGTGTAATTTCCTTACGGGGATCATTAAATTATATAATTTATTATTTTAAGTTTTTCTTTAAGTGCTGTGAAATAATTTATGTTTATTAAATTGGCCTTTGCCCCTGTGTCAAGCTGAAATGGAACCAGTATCCCATTGACCGTAAGTGGTGCCATCCATTTGCCCTGTGGACTGCACCATCACTTCTTCCTCCGTATAATATATGCGTATTATACATGTGCGCATTACATATGACAGTTGACTGTGGTGTGTGTGTGTGTGTGTGTGTGTGTGTGTGTGTGTGTGTGTGTGTGTGTGTGTGTGTTTGTTTGCATGTATCAGAGAGAACAGGCATCAGGAAGCACTTAAAAGTGACATTGGTGTCGGGTTGGGGCTGAACAATTGCTGACTCAGTCAGGCTGGGGCCAGGCTAGGGCCGGACTCTGGCATGTGCAGGGCTCTAAATAGGATGTCAGTATTATCAGAAAATTTTGGTTGCTTCATGCCCTATACACTGTCATAGTGATAGCTGTTCTGATTATCCGACTGTCTCTGATCACATCCTCTATCTCTGCTTTTTCCTCCTGTGCAACATGAGAATTGCCAATAATTTTGAGCTCTTGTTTTGAAATAACTGCCCTTGGTCTTTTAGAGCTAAAACCTTAAACACACTTCTACATACGTCATCTCAAATCCGATTTAGAGCCACCTGTTGAATGTGACAAGGAGAGACGCATGGAGGACGAGGACGAGGACGAGGAGAAGAGGGACGACTCACTGCTGAAAGCAAAACGGAAGAGAAAAAAGAAGCACAAAGAGAAACTGAAAATCGGAGAGGAGGTCATCCCACTCAGAGTCATCTCCAAGTAATCTTTTTTGAATCCCTTTCATTTCACCCCTTTTACACAAACTGCATCAACACAAGTGAATACAATAAGCATGAACTAAGGCCGGGTGTCCGGTGGTTACCTCAAGGGAGTGGCATTAGCACTGGTTGTCAGCGCTTGCTTGGATAAGTGTTGACAATTATTTGCTGTTGCTAAGCAAAATTATATCTTATGACCAAATGAATATTCCACATTACTTTCTCTTTATTTATCATATATTCATTATGTTATCATTTATTATGTATTATATTATGATATTCTGCAGATGTAGTGTCAAGTAAATGGTAATGCTTTGATATCAACACCATTGATTTTCATTTGTGTTTTATTTCTCCTCTCTGCTCTGACAAATTAGGCCGAGCTTTTCATACCTTTCTAAGGCTGCCTCTTCTTCATCATTATTGATTCCCTGAAGTAGAAGTGATATTGATGGTTCTGTGCTTCAGTAAATGTTAAATTTACTGAAAAGAGCTCAGGTCCTTGAACTGGGTTGAGAGCACTCAAAAGCGCAACCTTTCTGTAAATGTAACAATACAAAAACAGGTAGCGCTTTCTTTTCTCTTTTTTTTTTACAGGTCTCCAGTGGGCACGTGGCCTAAAGCATCTAAAGTGTCTTGGAAATACTGTAGTAAATTGATGGAAATCTTGAGGAAGTCAAATTAAATAGTAATCTCTCTCCTTTTTTCTATGAAGGAAGGAATGGCTTCTTCTGAAAAAGGAGTACTTGACCTTGCAGAAGCAAAGCATGGCATCCCTGAAGAGGGCCATTGCTAAGATCGAAGGCAAAGCCGTAAAGAGGCCAAAGGAGACAGATGATAATCATCCAATGGAAATTTGTGAGTTTCTTTTTCACAACTTCCAGTGCAGTAGTACTACCCACTAAACTGGGGCAAAGACATTATTTGTTCATAGTCACGAGTAACATAGACATAACTAACATATCGAAAATTGACTTTTGTTTGTTCATTTAAAACGTATTTAACCAAATCAAATGCCCAATTTGGTTTGAATGGTAAAAACAGGGATGCAGTCAAATTTGAATTAAGCAATTCTAAACACAAAAACAAGCATTCAGGTTTTTTTATATGTTGATTTGTCACATTTCGAAAAGATACTATTTTCTCAACTTGCCATTTGGAAATGTATGGCTTTAGAGACTATAACCCTTAAGCCCTCCCTCCCCCCTGCAAATGATAAAACCTGATTATAAAAAAACTTAAAACTAGCAAGCCAATATTTTTGTAGGGCTAATTAAAACGTTCCAGCGATTATTTCTTTTCAGACTGTTGATACTAATGAGAAATAATGTATTGCTTCTTCAGGATTCTGTTTCATGCAAGTTCGTTTTACCTCCTCTCTAGCTGAGAAGAGTGGGACGACAAGTGAAAAAGAGACCAAACTGGGCCCTCAGTTTACAAGCGGTGTTATCATAAAGATTACAGATAACAAGCCACTGCCATCAAGAAAGCTCATCAAAGTACAGTATAACTCAGAGCATTCTCTCACCTGGGTCTGGTCGTAAGATGTCACTGATTTGTAAATGAGTAAAGATAAATTTGACCACGTTTTTCCAATATGTATGCAAGTAGAGTTTGTTATAGGTATGTGAAAATGATCAGCCAACGTCACACATATGTTCCGCTATATCAATGAATGTTGAGTAGTTGTTTGCAACATGGAAGTTTCAGCATAAACCACTGCTAAGCACAAACTGTTGTGAAGGTCATAACTTTGCAGTCTGTTGGATACAAACCAATACCAACTTTGAAGTTGTATCGTCAGTTTCTTCACATTGTTTCCTATGATATTGGTAGCTTGTGCCCTCTAAACAGCTAGTGTGCCAGAGCACCTTCCATACCTTTGCAGAAATGGTCTGAAATATCTCATAATACTATATATATATGCGTATGTGAGTGTCTGCAAAATCATATTGCTTATACTTGCCTCTGCATTTGAAATTGTTCCATTTTTGCATTTGAAATTGTTCCAGTGATCACAAATGGATGAAGTTATTAAGTGTGATTGCATGTCTTTACACAGGACTGATAACTTGTTTGTTGTAACATTTGAATGGATTCCAGATTTAGCTTAAGGCCAGTAGCTCTGCAGGGTCTGTTCCTCTCAAATTTAGTCATTCATATCTGAGCCATTAAGTTCTTTTAAAACAAAATAAATTTAAAAAAAAAACAGTGCAATACTGATTAGTTTAAAGTCTGTGTAGAAAAAATATTTAATGTCTGTGCTTTTATTTGAGCAGGATGCCTTGGAAAAAATATCCCAAGTGGCGTACATTGACATCTTGGACGGGGATGCTGAAGGTCACATCCGCTTTAAGACTCCAGAAGACACTAAAGCCCTTATTGATAAGAGTGCAGAGATCCAGAAACAACATAGCTGGAAACTTGAGATTCTCTCTGGTATGAATTTTGTTTATTTTTTTTATCCCTCCTTTCAATATAGTGATGTCTTTGAAAACTCTACATATATATGAGTATGTATGAGTGAGGGACAGTTGTGATATGAATGAGTTTGGAGACACAATCAATTATGATTTTTTTTAATGTTTTCGTGATTTATCCTGATATTTTCAAAGACTAAACATATTTTGCTTTGTGCAAACGAATAACTTCATTCAATAAAATCTCCTACAGGTGACCATGAACAAAGGTACTGGCAAAAGATATTGGTAGACCGCCAAGTGAAGCTAAATCGTCCAAGGGAGAAGAAACGAGGCACAGAGAAGGTAGGGGTTTCCTCTCAAATGTCCACTTTCACATTGACTGAGAGCATTTACATGCTCACCGATATCTTCCCCTTCCCAATACGTGGGATGTTGAGGGTTTTTATTTTTGTGTCTATGTGCAAACCACATCCTGATTACAACCCATGTGAGCTATTCTCAAACTCGTGTAAGATGAATGTAGTATCTGTTTGTTTTACCCAGTGTAAGAGCTTATACCCAATCCAAATTACTTTTCATTTTCATTATTATATTCATGATATTTACACTGCAACTTCTGTGCAGTATAAAAATACATGTGAACAGTGATATCTGCTCTGGGTTATGACCCAATCTTTCTCGAAACAAGACCTTTTTCAGAACAGTGTGCACATAAAACTGCATGCTTGACATATGATTGCTGTCACCCATCTGTTTGTTTTCTCTTGCATCTAATTCAACTTCTCTCCTGAACTTTAGCTCATATCTAAAGCGGAAAAAATCATCCTTACGCGGGCCAAGGAGGCTAATAAACACATCCACTTTCAAGAGGACTGAAAACCACCTTTTCCTGTCAAAACTTTCCTGTTCTTTGAGAACTGTTGAGCTTCTCTATACATCATAAACTTGTTGCAGTCTGACTAAAGAAGCTATCAGTTGACATTTCATGTGTAACTTTAGGGATAAATAAGATGGGGAAAAAAAGGAGTTGAGACCAAATGACGAAGCAGAATTCCCTCCCTTTGGTTTACAGTGAATGTTCCTTGTAATGACAATTAAAAATGCTGTTAAGCATTCAATAATTTTAACAGTATGAAGCTGGTAGCCTTTTAAAACCTGTATATGCTGTAAATACGATCGTTTCAAAGTTTCCAGGCTCTCTTTAAGTTTCAGCTTGTCGTGGCATTCGTTTTTGAATATTTCAGTTTTTCTCTTTAAAGAAATAAGTGATATTGGACGGTTCCCATGTTCTCTGTATTATATTACCAACACAAATAGTGCTCGAATGTAAACGGTATGTGACTTCTAATTTTTCACAAAATTTCTCAGGCCTGTGGAAGATCCGATTGATCTAAATGTTGCTGCCGAATAAATCAGTTTTGGGAGCATTTTAGTGTGCAGACCTTACTCCTTTTGTTCTAGTTTTGCAATTTTTGTTTTTCACCTTAATAATGTTTTCTGGATGTGCACATACTTGGTTCCTCCTCTGTAATTTTTCACAAATGCCAAACATTTTGTAGAATAGGCACATGTCTAGCATTTCAGATCAAGAAAACGGAGGTAGTAGAAGTGTAAAGAGAGTGCTGTGTGTTTCTCCCATGAAAAGGGGAATGGCCTTCCTTCAAAGTGTTTTGTGAGTGAATCAACTTTCATCTGATTTCTAAGTATCTACAATGAACATTGAATAAGTTTAAAGGGAAGTCTCACCAGTGTCAAAGTCATAAGCTGGATTCTTTTACTTTAGAAGGTCATGCATCAAATCAAAGAAGGTTGAATCAGTTCATCTGCATACAACGTTTATTGCCAGATATGTTTCATCACTCAACTAAGTGACATCTTCAGTCTAAACTGACTGTTGGTATCCCCATCCATATAAACAATACAGTTGCATACAGTTACAATACAGCCATCTACAGGCCAGTGGCCACTCTTTCAAGGATGAGGATGTGCACATCCTTGATAGGGAAGAACGCTGGTTTGAATGGGGAGTCAAAGAGACCATCTATGTTAAGAGAGAACGACCATCCCTGAACCGAGGGGGGTGGGGCTAAGAGTACATCTGTCACCATTTTACAATGCTGTGATTGCAACTATTTCCAAATCCTCTGTGAATAGTACACGTGGCCATTGAAACTGTAGTTAATGGTCACGCCAATATTTGCATATGAAACTGATCATTGGTTTCGGTCGTTATACAACTGTATTGTACTATATTGTTTATAAGGGTGGGAATACCTGCAATCAGTTTAGACTGAAGATGTCACTCAGCTGAGTGATGAGATGTATCTGTCAATAAACGTTGTATCCAGATGAACTGATTCAACCTTTGATTTTCTTACCTGGCTTATTGAGCATGCGTCAAGATGTCATACAGCAAATCCACTTTGTGCAATGAATTATGCAAATTTGAATCTTTTCAGCCCTATGTCCTTTATTAATTCCCGTGGGGAAATTCAGTCCAGTTCTTTTCCCATTGCCTTGGGCACAGACAGGAATATAAAGCCTAACATGCATGTTTCTTTTGCTGGTGGGAGAAACCGGAGCACCCGGAGAAACCCCACCGCAGACATGGGGAGAACGTGCGAACTCCACACAGAGGAAGACCTGGAATGACCCCCAGATTGGACAACCCAGGGTTCGAACCCAGGACCTTCTCGCTGTGAGGTGACAGCACTAACCATTGGGCCACCGTGCCACCCCAAGGCAATCTGTCCTCTGTAAAATGAACCAAGACACTGTGCTTGATGACAGTGTAACGTCCTCACAGGTGATTTGTCAGTGATCTGGCCTTTATGGCACTCTCTTGGTTCTGCTGGAAACCTTGCACTTGTTTTTCATGTGGCATTCAGATGGCTCCTCACTAGTCCCACAGCCTGGCTGAGTCACGTTTGCATCTACAGAGATGGTCTGGTAAAGACTGTTTCCTTTAGCTCCCGTGGAGTGGTCACATTTCAGAGCATGTGCATTCCTGAGATGGACATTGAGGTACCTCCATGGCTGTGAAGCTGGAACGATAGACCGAGGTCTCAACCCAGCATACACCTGGGGTTCAAAGGCTTGTGCATAGGTTTGCAGCTGACTACTCGTTGGGCAGTCTTGGACATGTATGCCAATCTTGAAGTGGTGGTTTTCTCAAAAGTCCCCTTGGGTCTCTCAAGCATTTGTTTTTGGACCAAATGGGGGCAACGCACTGTGTCCCAAGCCTTGTAGTCCACTTTTGTAGTGGCTCTCGCCTGTAGGGGCTCCTTGCTTTTTACCAAGGCTTGGACAGGTGGCCGGGCCAACTTGGGGCACTGGTAATCATGTGCCACATAGTCAGCATGCGTCTCAGAGGAATTCCATATAGTCCTTTTGGTGGGATGTAATCTTCAGCCTTGCGACAGTATTTTGGTCCTAGGGGCCAGATTTTGTATTTGTCATGGGACTCACTGGTTGCGTCGAAGGCTGCTGGAGTTTTTCCCCAGACAAGACTTTGAGGCAGGGTTCTTAGACCCTTATAGTCCTGATGGCTTGGTTTCCTGGGCTGCACTGGATACGGGATATATTGCAACCTGTAGGTAGTTGTCCCATCAAAAGGAATGTGTTCCTGTGTCTGTGGGACCAGTTTGAAGTTTTCTCATTTCAATGGGATTCTTGCAACAGTAGGTCTCCTTATAGGTAGTAGTCATTGCAAATTCTCCCTCATTAAGCTTCAGTTTGTCAGGTGGCCTACATAATTGGCTCTTAATAGGATTCTTGCAATAGTAGGTCTCCTTATAGGTAGTAGTCATTGCACATTCTCCCTCATTAAACTTCAGTTTGTCAGGCGGCCTACATAATTGCCTCTTAATGGGATTCTTGCAATAGTAGGTCTCCTTATAGGTAGTAGTCGTTGCAAATGCTCCCTCATTAAGCTTCAGTTTGTCAGGCGGCCTACATAATTGCCTCTTAATGGGATTCTTGCAATAGTAGGTCTCCTTATAGGTAGTAGTTGCTGCAAATTCTCCCTTATCAAGCTTCAGTTTGTCAGGCGGCCTACATAATTGCCTCTTGTCTGCAATCCATGCTGGGAAATCCCCTTCAAAAGAATTAAAAGCATATTAGATTCTTGGGTGTAATGCATTACCTCTGCCACAGCAAGTACAGTTCCAGAAAATAACTTATGGCTGCTTTAAATGTCAGTTGCATTTTTTATTTTTGAAAAAGATGTGCACATTGCACAGTTTGTAAAACAATGCTTACCTTTGTACACTGACTTGGATACCATTCTTGGTTTTGTTGTTGGAGAATGGTAGTCATTGTTTGTTACACTATGCTTGTCTCCATTGTGTATGGGACGGGGTTGATAATAAGTGCTGGTGCATCTCCTGTGACCTTCAGGTGGCACGTGTTGCTTTGGTACCTTTGGTGTCACATTGTTTAATTTGTGAAGGGGGAAAAAACATTTCAACGGGTTTGCAAGATTTATCTGTCGCTTACAATTTTATCTTTAGTGTAATTTTATATATTTTTTAAATTCAATTTTTGAGTGCAGTCGCAGGAAAGGAAGCAGTTCATAGCAATGGCAACACCATTGTAACAAACAAATACATAAACAAATCTGAATAACAGCCTCTAATTGGGAAGCTTCTTTTTCTAACATTTTAAGCGCTGTATCAGGTCGCAATAAAGTAATCCTTTTCATGGTAGCCAATAAAAAAATAAAACATGGAAAGGCATTGTTATCAAGTGTTTGTTTTTGCTGAAGGTAGTATTTGTAATATTTTGTGTGTTTTCAGAAACACTGGCAAGCCTGTATGATGAATGAATCATTTACAGTCTAATGGGTGCCTTGTGTTTCATTGTTGACATCGCTCACCTGTGATAGGTCACGTGAGTTGTGTTTCCCTCCGATAGCTGGCTGTACTGTCAGGTCGTGTGTGGTGGTTGAGGAACATTCCTTGGTTCTTGGTGAGCATGTAGGACTTTCCCTGCACATGTTGCTTCTTAACGTGGGCTCCCACCGGGCAGGGATGCTTCCTGTGGATCAGAGAGAAACTGCCTTGTAGTTCCTTGAGAGTTCAGTGTATGAAAAACAGCCAAACAGTAAAATTTAAAGACATATAGCCAAATTGCTTTTTGAAATTAGGGGGGGGGGGGGTTCCTACATCTTCCAATCGTGCACTGGAGACACCGAGCAATGCAGACATGTATTTCAGCATTTTTATGCTCTAATAATTATGAGTGACAAATATCAGAGCATAGACATGCTCTGATATGGGGTGTCCGGGTAGTGTGGCGGTCTGTTTCGTTGCCTATCAACACGGGGATCACTGGTTTGAATCCCCGTGTTACCTCCAGCTTAGTAGGGTGTCCGTACAGACACAATTGGCCGTGTCTGCAGGTGGGAAGCCAGATGTGGGTATGTGTCCTGGTCGCTGCAATAAGGCCTCCTCTGGTCGTTCAGGGCACCTGTTCGGGGGGGAGGGGGAACTGGGGGGAATAGTGTGATCCTCCCATGTGCTACATGCCCCTGGCAAAACTCCTAACTGTCAGGTGAAAAGAAGCGGCTGGCGACTCCACATGTATCGGAGGAGGCATGTGGTAGTCTGCAGCCCTCCCCGGATTGGCAGAGGGGGTGGCGCAGCGACCAGGATGTCTCGGAAGAGTTGGGTAATTGGCCGGATACAATTGGGGAGAAAAAAGGGGGAAAAATACTGCGAAAAAAAAAAGAAATACTCTGATACTTGGGAAATGCACGAGCAGCGCACACTCATTTTTTGCTTATTCTGGTGAAAAAAGTTGCGACGGCTGGGCATGGCTCTAACTGTCCAGCATTTGAATGACTTGACAAGAGTAACGTGGGATTAAACTGTGATGCTGGATATTGGCCTCAGATGATGTGCTTTTTCGACAAGTCAGGGGATTTCAGGCCGTCCGCTGTGGAGCTATTAATAAATTTGTTACATAAAGTACAGTGGCCTCTACTGACAAGTGTGCAGACAACAGAGTGGTTCTGTACAGTTCTGTTATGTCACACAAATTGGATGGCCTTTAACCGTTGCAACCATTCACGGAGCGTACAAGGTCGTCAAACTCAATTTTTCCTTGAGCACAAAAACTGCAAGTGCGCAAATATGCAGGTTACGTTTTAGGTTGTGCATATTTTAAAGTGACTTGGTCATCTGCAATCACAACACACTCCGTTTGCCGTTTTGCAGTATGTCCAATGCCACAGGGCAGGACAAGAAGGAGGAGTAGGAGGAGGTTATCTATGTACCGGTATGAATGAGTAACTTGCCCACAGGTGGGCATTTTGCTCTTGGTATTCCGTGTATACTGCTAGACTCCGCTGTTGAGTGGCACCTTCAACAATCCGCTCAATATGAATCAACCAGGAAAGGGTCGAGTCAATTTAATGGTACGTGGGAAGCCGCTGCATTGAATCAGAATCGGTGAATCAGAATAGGAATACTTTATTCATTCCTGAGGGGAAAGTGGGTAATGTAAGGGTGCTCTAGATTCTAGAGTGGGGGACGGGGGGGGGGTCTAGAGCAGAAATCTTCCACAGGGTCCTCAGAGTTATTGCAGGGGGTCCACGAAATTGTTTGATCCCAAACTTTTTTCTTCCAAAAATATGTCCAGAAATACACATTAGCATAAATACAACCTATAATAAGCAAAGACAAATCTTCCTATTCATTAAAAAGATTACAACATTGAAGATACCCATGAATCTTCGTGCAATAATGTGATCACCTTGAAACTAAAGCACCAGCTAGCTGTCCTATGCTAAACCACTCTATGTGCAGTGCCAATAAAACACTGGAAATAATTGCATGCCATATTAGCCAAATAGGTATGTATTACTAGCCTAAGTATGCGGCCATTCTTACATTAATGTGATCTACAATGGATCGCTTTGTAACTTCTCGACCAAGAAACTCTGACAGAGCCTGCACTTCATCACAAACCACTGGTGAAAGTTCAGAGGATGAGGCTAATGCACCTGCTAACAGCCATGCTACAACTGCTCCTAAGCGCAAACGAGAGAGAAGACTAGAAAATATTCAGAGAATTATCTCAAGTTTAGATGGCTGCAAATTTCAATGATGATGTCTGGGTTACTAAACTTGGCATATCTTGCAGATGTTTTTCTCTGAGCTGAACAGACTCAACAGTTCTTTGCAAGGCCGCAATACACATGCCCATCCAGCTGTATGACAGAATGGAAGGCTTTCTGAAGAAAATCAAAAGATGGAGGGAGCGAGTCAGGGAGGGCACTTTTTCCTTATTTCCATCAGTGGATGAGTTGGGAGATTCTGCAGTGCTCCTCACGTAACACGCACAATTGTTGCACACTTGGAGGCACTCGAGGGTCAATTTGGGAAATACTTTTCTAAGGCTGACTCCTGATGCTGGGACAAGATATGGATAAGTATAATTTCCATTCAAAGATAATGCAGCAGATGGCTCAAACTTGACAGTGACAGAGGAGGATCAGCTCATCGAACTATCCACTGACAGTACATACAGAAACATGTATGAGACAAGACCACTCATCCAGTTCTGGATCTCTTGCCAGAAAGACTTCCCACAATTGTCAGCAAAAGCAATGAGAAGCCTTTTACCTTTTGCAATGACATATCTTTGCGAGAGTGGATTTTTCTCCCTTACCTACCTGAAAAGCAAGTACTGGTCAAGACCACAGCCTGAGGGAGGCTGATATGGCCCTCTGCCTGACAACCTCCATCTGCCCTAGAATAGACAAGCTGTGTGCCACTCACCAGGGTGAGACCTCTCACTAAGGTAGGAGCTGTGCCATTCACACATAAAGGTAAGCTTAATGCATCATTGTCCCTCCCCCATTAAAATTGTGAAATTGTAAATGTAAAAAATGTCAATATAGAATTAAAACATGTTCTATAAAGCACCCCACTGTTATAGATAATGTATATAGTTCTGTTTACATATGTGTATGGGAGTATAGGTATATGTCTGTGCACACACACACACACACACACATATATATATATACACATATAAAATCCAGTGAGTCAAGTAAATTCTTTATGAGGCAGTACATGGTTCTTTCCCATGTAGCTTTGTTGACAGCTGATGATGCTTATGACATGAAACAGGCTTGTACTGTCTCATAAAGAATTTACTTGACTCACTGGATTATTTTGTTCCTTATTTGTTGAGCACTTTCCCTACCGTTGAGTTTCTTTTAACAAAGTCATATACATACATTTTTATTTTTTATCTTCCACTTATTTTGATGGCTTAGCATTGTATACACGAAGTACTTTTATACATGGCGCTATAGACCGTCCTACACATTATTGTTGGCACGGTTTAGCAACACAATTGTAAACTACTAATAACACACATTAGTCCCGAGTTAACGGGTCTGACCCTTTAGCCGAGCGGTTAGTGCTGTCGCCTTGTGGTTCAGTACACCTCGTGTCAAATCCCGCACCGGGCAAGAAAATAACTGGTTATACAATTTTATACGATATGTAATAGGGGGTCTCTCCGCTGTGTCTCTATCAAGCCAAGGGGTACTTGGCCTGAAAAACGTTGAAGACCTCTGTTCTAGAGTCTAGAATAGACCCCTTATCGCGTGACGTAAAAGCTGCGTTGTAAGCAAGACGCGCGCGCAGAACGCGTGGCAAAACATGAACGAAAAACAATGCGTGTACCGATGAAACTCAACAGATGAAAGCGTATAAAACTTAAAATTAAACGGAGTAAAGTTAGAAATTTGAGAAAATGGAAGTCTCAGAATATGCTAAAGGTCTATGCGGAAGACGGAAAGCATTACGAGTCGAAACTTGCGCTAAGCACTGAAGAAAAACTTCCCGACCCGTTTATGCTTGCTGAAGCTCCGTGGACAAGTGACGTCACGAAGTGGCCAAACATCGGCTGGAGGGACGTGACTGAATACCTCATAGACACCAAGTATATTTACGAAAGAATCAATGAAGGCACACAAGTCTTTAGAAGCTTACGGTTATCATCACCGCTTCCGGTATGGGAAGATGGCGGCGCGAATTCATATTCGCAGCGGCCTCACACCCGGTACCGGTGTGGGAAGATGGCTAAGTTTTTGTCTTCGTTTGTTGGCGGGGAGAGTTTGGTCAGCTGCGCTGTGGGCCGAGGGACCGCGGCCTTGCCCGGAGCTGCACCCGAGGAGGCAACACCCAGGGCGGTCTGACAGGACGCGGGGCAGGCTAAGCTAACTGCTAGCCCACGCGGACCGGCAGTTCCGATAACACCGAGGGCGGTCTGGCGGCGGCCTCGCCTGGCGTTTTTGTTATTTTAGTTTGGATATGTGTTAGTTTGAGTATGCGTGTTCCTAACTGACAAAGTGTTCCTGATTCCTGATTACCTTGTTGGTGGACATGTCCAAGACTGCTTTTACCATCCGTTATCGAAGGAAAACAAGTTTTGCCTCATCAAATTAAAGGTAAGCCCTCGTAGTTTAATTGTTCGTAGGGTTGAATTGTTTGCATTCAAGGAAAATGTGACGGTTATGAGATCGAGGCTGGGGTCAAATTATGACCTCAAACATCACGGCTCAAGAAAGCTGATGGAATCGTCAAATTTAAGGAAGGCTAGGCATTAACAACTCAAACTTTGGTTTGGCAGTTGCTCTACTAGGACAGTATCACATTTAGAGCTTTTACTTACGTATGGTCAATCTCAATACTTCGTTGTGTAAGAAACGGATACATACCAGATACGAATGTTCTCCGCAAATCTCCGCTTTTGATATTTGCTCTTCTGGCCACATCTTCCAGTCCTCCAGACGGATCGCAGGAATCCACGCCTGTCTTTCGTTTTTCGATCGGAGTTTTCCCTTTCGGCGAGGGCTGGGCGATATGGACCAAACATTATATCTCGGTATTTTTAGGCTGAATGGCGATACACGATGTATATCTCGGTATTTTCTACTTAAGTAAACTTCAAGTAAAGTTCAAGTTAAAGTGACGTCCAATTATATTGTAACGTGCATGGATAAGTAGACACGTTGGTCTTTGACTTACGGGTCTGACTGTATAGTCGAGCGGTTAGCGATGTCTCCTGCGGTGCGGGCGATACAGGTTCGCTTCCCGGCAGCGGCAATATCTGTGACTGCGTTGTCCCCCGAATTCGCTACAGTATGTATTACTCAAAATTATACTAAAGTATAATTTTGTTTAGTATATCTCTGATAAGTAGTTCAAAAGTAAACAAAGTATGCTCACTGATATTTAGTTTAAAATAAATATACTAATAGCATACTTGAATAAACTACTTTTTTGTAAGGGATATCACTTTTATTCAAACAGATCAAAATAAAACGCAAAGACGGGGTTTCCGTCCCTGTTTTAAAATATACAGCTGCACAATATATCAACATGTAAATGAAAAAATCTAAAATAAATAGCCCATATTAGATTAAAAAACAGGCCTATCTCTGAGAATGCAAACCGCATTCAAAGTTTGATAACTTTGTGGGGGGGAAAGATGCAGACCTGCCGCTCCCTGAATTCTCCTAAAATTGCATATATTTGCATTAAAATGAGCTTTAGGTTAATTGCACACAAAAGTTAGGATAAGATCTACCTAAAAAGACCATGACAGATTGATTAAAAATGGCCGCTCGTAATTTGCGCGCGATCGTGCGCCTCAAGTCACTATTGAAGATTGTTGGTCGCATTATTTCCTTCGCCAAGTTCATTGCTCTGTCCTGGGGGGGGGGGGTAGCGTTCTACAGTGCAGCGTAATAGTCTAAACTGAATTTTAGATTATTGCCAACATGTCTGGTTACAGACGCCTTTACAGACGCACCATGACCACCACCGACGCGTTGCAGTGGCCATTTTAAATTGTTTGAAAAATAGTATTAAAAGTTGTTAAAATGTTAATTTTGGTGTCAGCTAGTTTCTTAACAGACATACTAATATATGTAAGGCATTAATATCTAATAATAAAAACACTATTGTCTCGTCCTATATCTTGAAAAATATATCGATATAACGTAAAAAGTCGACGTACCACCCAGCCCTACTTTCGGCATGCGATAAAAATGCAGATGCTTGTTTTTAGCATCTTTGCGATTTGTACAATCGACAGTGCAACAACTGTGAGGCGTTTCGTTTTAAATCAATTTCTCAGTGACGATCTGTTCGAAATGGTGGTAATGTTTACAAACACAAGACTCGTAGTCCCTTTTTGCCTCACAGTCTGCGCACGCACATTTGGCGCATGTAAACAAGGGAATACGTATTTAATTGAATGCTTTTATTATGTCGTTATGACAGGGACATGTTTTAAACAGGGGTCATGCACAGTTAAAAAAAATGCACCAGAGTTGACTACAAGCTTGTGTGATTACACCCGTTGGTCAGGTGGTACAGTCACAAAAACCACAGGACGCAGCACAACAACACGAACAATACAACACAAAAAGTATTGAAAAATAATAAAAATTGGAGTGACCCACCACATCTCTATCTCCTTGTATTGGACCTTACTTTGCCTTACAGCGTGGATACCTGATGTAAAGCAAATTAATATCGAAGATAGAGACTATGCCTCCCCTAGAATTTTAAATATGGGTTAATGCATTTTCATTGTTCGTCTCATCATTTTAGGAGCCTTAGTGAATATTTTGGAATAGCCCACTTGCCCTTCCTTGCTTGCCTGCAATTTAGGAGATACCAGTCAGGTCAAGTCAAGTTTATTTGCGTAGCCCAAAATCGTAAATTTGTCCCAGAGGGCTTTACACTCACAACTCAGTACAATGTACAACGCCCCCAATCCCTAGACTTCCAGTCAAAGATCAAAGCAGCCTACCATTTCACAACAATGATGGCAGCTTTGACATTTTTTGGACTTCACTTGGTACATGTATAAAATGATTCATTGAAGGCATGTATGATATGTCTACCATAGGTTTTTGGCTTTGCTATAGAGTTTGCTTGTTTTTTGTTTTTTTGCTTTTTGGGGGGGGGGGGGTCTGCTGGCTTCCATGGTCAGCAAAATACATGACAGAAAATGGGGGGAAAGAGAAATTCTATGAAAAATTGGCTGTTTGAAGACAAATGGACTGATAAAATGAAAAGTAAATGATGATGATCCTCATATTATTGAACTAAGGGCAACTTCTGGTCTGCACCAGTCCACGGGGAGAGGTCCTGGTGGTAGTCTGCACATGTCTACAGACCCAGTGATTTTTCATTGCTTGGATAATGGGATATTGGGATACACATAGTGTTATTTGGAAGAAAGAAAGTTCTTATTACACAATGACCAGAATTGTGTAGTGCAGAGTAAAACTCAAGTCAGTAAAGGGGTTAGCCTTCAACATATTCCGGGGACTTTTCAATTTTGGCTTAGTCCGGTGTCAATAATTTGAGGGCATGTCTGATTTCGTCCACAAGATGGCATGCCGAGCTGTGTGAAGGTGAAAGGTTTGAGGAGAGAATGGGGTTTGTTATCGATATTTGATTAGTAACAAATTGTAATTTGGCGGTGGTCTTTATAAGCATGGGCTATGCTGTTAAAGTTCAGAATTGTGGTTGACCTGAAAATCTAATGTTGAAGGAATTTGGGTTTGCATGTATGCATTCAGGGGGCTGAAGCTTTGTAAAAAAAACCCAAAACATCTGGCCAGCAAAAATTAATGCGCTCATTGGGTCTAAAATCTAATACTTATGTAATTTATGGACTGTTCACTTTCCTAAACACCCCATAAATTATTTAGTTCATGTTAATACCAGCTTAAGATCAGTTATTTTTCTTCAGTGCTTTGCAAAATACATAAAAATGAACAATTGAGAGGAGGTATCCAAAAGAAGCAGCATTTATTTCATTGGTATTTTTTTAAGAATACAAATGATTTAAATTATAAAATAAATTAAACAGATAAAGAACATTTTTTTGAATAAGAAGTAAGGGGAAATACTGCCCATGAGTGGTCTCTTTCTTCAGTATATGAAACATTATAGGCTTGTTATATAAATTCAAGTGTGACTCTTTTGAGGTTACCTTGAGGTTAATCAGAAATGGGTTACCTGCTGTATGTTGGCTTGGTCTGGAGCCACATCATTTATTCTATGGTCTGACTGTGGGGGGTCACATAGACTGGATTTCTTAGATGCATATTTGCCATTTTTGTGTTTTTGTGGATTTAGAGAAAGCATATGACAGGGTGCCGAGAGAGGAGGTGTGGTATTGTAGGAGGAAGTCAGGAGTTGCAGAGCAGTATGTAGGAGTGGTGCAGGATATGTATGAGGGAAGTGTGACAGTGGTGATGTGTGTGGTTGGAATGACAGATGGGTTAAAGGTGGATGTGAGATTACATCAAGGAATGGCTCTGAGCCCTTTCTTGTTTGCAATAGTGGTGGACACGTTGACAGACAAGATCAGGCAGGAGTCTCCGTGGACTATGATGTTCATGGATGACATTGTGATCTGTAGTGAGAGTAGGGAGCAGGTTGAGGAGAGCCTGGTGAGATGGAGGTATGCACTGGAGAGAAGAGGAATGAAAGTCAGTAGGAGCAAGATGGAATACATGTGTGGAGGACAGTGGAATGGTGAGGATGCAAGGAGTAGAGTTGATGAAGGTGTATGAGTTTAAATCCTTGGGGTCAACTGTTCAAAGTAACCGAGTGCAGAAGAGCGGTGAAGAAAAGAGTGCAGGAGGGTGGAGTGGGTGGAGAAGAGTGTCAGGAGTGATTTGTGACAGAAGGGTACCAGCAAGAGTTAAAGGGAAGGTTTACAAGATGGTGGTGAGACTAGCTATGTTGTATGGTTTGGAGACAGTGGCACTGATGAGAAGACAGGAGGTGGAGCTGGAGGTGGCAGAGTTGAAGATGCTAAGATTTTCACTGGGAGTGAGGAAGAAGGACAGGATTAGGGATGAATATATTAGAGGGGCAGCTCAAGTTGGATGGGTAGGAGACAAAGCAAGAGAGGCAAGATTGAGATGGTTTGGACATGTGTGGAGGAGAGAATGTGGGTTATGTTGGGAGAAGGATGCTGAATATGGAGCTGCCAGGGAAGAGGAAAAGAGGAAGGCCAAAGAGGAGGTTTACGGATGTGGTGAGGGAAGACATGCAGGTGGCTGGTGTGACAGATGAAGATGCAGAGGACAGGAAGACCCTAGTGGTGACCCATAATGGCAGCAGCCAAACGTAGTAGTAGATTTGCCATTTTGTGGTCCAAAAGATATGTTGGATCATTACACAAAGTCACTTTACCTCAACTTGTACCTTTTTCAGTGACACATCCCAGTTATATCACCACCAGTAGTAGGCTTTTTAACATTCAAATTGCATGACAAGAAAAAAAAAACAGCTTGGCCTTTTCTCCCCAGTCATTTCAGACAGTGTGACTTACAAGGAGGAGGAGGCGCAGTGATATGGCAGCATAGCATGGGCTTGGATTAGAAATCTATCAAGTTGCAGCATGCGGTGATGGCTGTCTGTGCACGCACATTTGTCCACTTATCCAATGAAACAGCATTAAACTTCTTGGAACCGACAATGGTGTCTGCAGGTGGGTTTCATTTTTTTTTTTCTCATGAGGAGGATGAGTTTTGAGACTTGGTATAAACCATATAAATTTCCTTTAAGAATGTGGGGGGAAAAAAGAGAATGATAGAGAACACAGTGAACTCCCTGGAAAACACTGTAGGAAAAATAAAAGTGCAGACGGGATGGGATGACTCAAAGCTAGGTTGATAACATAGACCAATGTGAGCTTGTTCTCATTTCGCCCAATTATGTACTACGCTCCTCTCCAGCACGTAAATTAAAACCAAAATAACTCCTCACGGATTAAAATGACAGAAAGTCTGGCATGAAAAACAGAATACAGGATATTAACAACCTGCGGATGTTTATGGGTTGCAGATTTTTTAGAAGTCATTAGACATTGAGAATTTCTTACTGCATACGGAAATAACTACTTCACTGAACCCATTATGAGGTGATTCAAATACTCCTGGACATAATGAAGCATGTACAAAGAGCAATGTGGTTCCTTTGTTGCTCATTAGATTAAACCCCTAATGCGCTCTCAAATTAGGGCAGACAGTGTTGCCCTTTCTGCGTCTTTAATCTCCTACCCAAGACATGAAGAGCATGCAGAGAGAACAGACCTGGTTTGTTTTCTATTAACACAGATGACGGTCAAGATGCTTCAAGATTAGCCTGTGCGTTACGCTTCACATGTAACGCCCATTATGGCCTTTTGTATCATAATTTGATTTTTAAAATTATGTTGCCGTTTTCCCCTCCCTCGCTTTTTTTAATTTACTGATGATCAAAATATGAGTCTTTTGCAAATGTAGGGACCATATTGCTGATGGTTATCACAAATGCCAAGAGAAAATGGGAGCATGACTCTGCACATACAAGGATATTTATAACTTGAGTGACTAAGATTGAAGTATTGTTTGATTGTCTTTGCTCACACTGATATAAACCAACTACAAGTAGGTTTTTTGTTTGTTTGTTTGTTTGTTTGTTTGGAGTTTGCGTTGGTCTTGAGAGTTCATCTCATGTATTTTCCGTAATGGAGCCAAATAGACAGAGGTAATCTATCCAGCCAGTCAAGTCTGTATCCACACCAGGAGATGTGAAATGGTTGATAAAGTGCATGAAATTGTTTAAAAATGGAAAACAGTCTTAATGATGATAATAATGATAATAAAGATCATAATCATTATATAGCGCTTTTTTCTAGACGCCCACAGTGCTTCACATTGAAGGGGGAAACTCTCCTCAACCACCACCAATGAGTAGCACTCACCTGGGTGATGCACGACAACCATTTTGCGCCAGAACGCTCACCACACGTCAGCTTGAGGTGGAGAGAGAGGAATCATTAAGCCAATTACATGGGGGGGATGATTAGGTGGCCAGATGGAGAGAGCCAGGTTGGGAATTTTGCCAGGACACCGGGGAACCCCCTGCTCTTTGCGATAAGTGCCATGGGCTCTTTAATGACCAGTGAGTCACTTAATGGCAACAGTCAAACACTCACAACGATTCCTTTATGTTCATGACAGTGTCATATCAGTCTTATGCACACCCCTTCAAACAAAGTGCGACAAGTCTTTGGCATAGTCTTTGATATATCAGCTATAAACATGAACCTTGTTCTTCTGGACTGCACCTGCTATTAGTCTGCTGGTGTCCTCGCCGTCCTTGGATTTTCGCGACAACTGTCCCTCCATGCAAAATTGCCACCAAGACCGGTGAATCCCAGGGTCCTCTTGAGAAGCTGATGCTTCAAATGTATCCCTATTATTTGCACAGAAGCAGTTGTTGCTGATGTCTTCAGGTGAATCATATGACAATAAATTGGATGCATTTTTAAAGGTGACAATGATTTATGTTCGATTCAATTCCTGCAGTGTTTTTTCATGCTGATCCTGATATGAAGACTATTAGTATTAGTAGTAGTATTGTTGTTGTTGTCTACTAAACGTACAGACATTTAGTACTGTATTGCGCTCTAAAAGAAGTCGAAGCATACTATGCGCCAGCACAGAGCGCACTACCGGGTTTTATACGGTGACGTCACAGCAATTAAAGAGGCAGTACACCTATAGTGCGCATCAGGTGCGCTGTGGGTCTGGATGGTTTCGTGCTTTTCTCCAAAACCATCTGGCGACCCCGGGAAACCATATCGCGACCCCCATGTTGCGAACCAATGCTCAAGCTTACTGTGGCGATATCGCAAATCTAAGCCGTTCTAGTTAAAGTTTGTTTTTATGAAACCATACACATTAAAAGCATGTGTGCACACTCACACCTACCCCTCCCCAGCGTGTTCATGTATCAACTCCCTCCATGCCTTTTTACATAATGTGTAAAGACCCACTTTAATAGCAGCTGTATAGAAGCCGTCTGTAAAGCTGTAAAATGCTCCTAAAATTAAACAAAGCCTCTCGTTTACCTAGTAGTCTACACATCTGTGGCGGTTCAGCAGCTGACCAGAAGGCCGCGCCAAAGGCTTAGTAGTAAACTAAGATGACTGGTCCTGTCATTCATGCTGTGTGTGTGTGTGTGTGTGTGTGTGTGTGTGTGTGTGTGCGCGCGCGCGTGTGTGTGAGCGCGCGCTTGCGTACGTGTATTTGGATGTTTTCGTTGGGATGTATTAAAACAAGCGTTTACTAAGCCAACGTGAAACAAAGTGGATTTAGTAAATGCGAAATCATCCCAATAGTTGTAATAGAATAATGAACAAGTCTATACGTGCATTAGTCTACAAGCATTTTCAGTTGGGATGCGCTACATTTGAAGAGTCCCCAAATGACACTGGACAGACGGCGGGGTCGCTGGACGCTACAGGCGCATTCTTGGCTGAGCGCTGCAGGGCTTTGTGGCTGTCTCTTCTCTGCTTGGGGTCTACTGAGCACAAACGATCAATGAGCCGTGCTCTTCACTGTAACATTCACATATCACAGCGATGTCTACTCCAACTCCGAGCAACAAATATGTATTGCTAAAACGGAGGAGTGCTACGTGCCGTGCGCTTTTACGCGGCACCAATAGGAAACGCTGCAGTGCATTCAGCTCTACAAAGCATCATTGTTCAATGTTTTATTGAATAAAAAAGACAAAAAATACATTAACTATTGTTATCAACTTTTTCTTTCATAATTTCCTCTTTCAAGCATCTAATTTCCATCAAAAAAGGCAACTGACAGCGCGCCTTTACGCGGCGTCCGGTGTTAGAATGGGGATCTCGGACCTCCACAGTACATTTCAGTACTTATGTGAGGACTCTCTGCTAATTATGCAACAGAAACTGTGCGGGCGCAAAGTACGTGTCAATAAATTATGTTAATCAGTCAGGACCCGTTTTGGAGGCGTGTTGCTGCCGTAATAACGAGGGGGAGCATGCCTGCACCGACGAAAGGCATTTGCCCCACGAGTTGAATGGTCTCTCTGCCACATGTAGGTTACTCGCTGTTTCCCCCACTTTCCTTTTTTTGTGTGTGGTTTGACTTCCATCAGAGGTTAACACGCGCCGGTTTAGGTTGATGCAACAAGTTTTGGAGGACACACCACAAGCCGTGATTAAAGGTTGGCTTGCGTTGGCTCCGCGCTGCGCCGCGCCGCGCCGAACCGAAGCCCATTCAGTCGCCGCTGTCACCACAAGTGCCCGGACGTGCACGCGGCTTCGCAGGCGCGCGGACCGATCAAGAGTGAGCCGCAGATCCGTGACTCCGTCCCAGATACATGCAGATCACTTGGAGCGGAGCATTGCATTAAGGTTGCTGTCATGGGTTTTGCGGAGGCGAGAGGAGCATCCAAGTGCGTGGAGAAAATGGAGACGGACGCGGTGCCTCGGAAGCGACGGTATTGCCGCACAACGCTGCTGAACATCATCTCGTCTTTATGCTCGGTGGCGTCCGTCGCTTTTTGCATCTTTCTGAGTATCGACGCCGCGGATCTCAAGAACCGGGTTGTGGGTTTGGAAAGTGCAAATGGCGAGCTCACCTTTATTCGCCCCCCTGGATTCTCAGTGGACGATTTCAATTCATTGATTCAAGAGAGAGTGGATAAGCTTCTGTCACAGGTAAGACCCATCTTTATATCTTTCTCTCTCTCCCTCTCTTAACACATGATCTCCTTGGAAAAAGAAACATGTCAGTACCAGGTTCCCTGCAGCCCATGATGTGGTCATTATCTCAATTTGAAAAAAGAAAATATATATATATACAGCAATTCCTCTTAGTGAATTGTAATGTGCATCATAATTGAAAATAACCCTCTTTTGAAATTTCAGCACTCCTATGAACATTTTGCCAAGACTCGGATTGCCAGACAAACATCACCTGAATGCAACTGTCCACCAGGTAAACACACGTGACTTTTAGTTTACAGTGAAATCTGGGCATGTTGTGCAACTATTGTCTGATGTGCGAGACCTGCTGAAGTCAGTGTCTGGCTTTGTTTACAGTACAGGACAGGTTTACAGGTGAAATGATGGCATAGCCTACCTGCATACCTGTCTGTCATGTTGGAATAGTTAAGGGAGCGGTAATCCAATAAAATGGCATCCACCTTGTCAGAAATAGAATAACGACCATGTCTAACATTCTTACAGGTTATTTGACCAGTGGTGCATTTGTGCACTTGTCCCCTCATAAGACACTTGAAATTCACATTTTCAACCAGCAGATGGAATCATTTATTCCCTCATTCTGGGTCAAAATCCTGTTAATTTGGGATAAAGTCTTTGCATGCATCTCTTACCAGTTTCTGCAGTATATCACACAGAATGGAGATTAATTTCAGTACATTGGCTTTTTTTCCTCCTGTGACCTCTGGGTAGTAGGGTTCATTTTATGGAGAAATCTCTATAATCGCTAGAAAAATAGAGTTTGATCCCACCCCTGAACAAGTGATTTTCTTGCAACTCTTACAATAAACGGGGTGAGGCAGTCAAAGAAATGACAGGGATATCTCTTGGGGATTTTCTGAGGATGTGGGCACATTTTCTGGTTCAAATAGTTTAGCACTGCTGTAAAATGAAGCTTGGGTGGTCGTGGAAATCTCTGACAAACTATTAAGTCGGCCCATAGTCAGGCTCTTTATCAGTGGAGTTGCCGAGAGCTGCGCATTTTAACAATAGCGTAAATTGGACCCATGTGTCTTAGGTTTTAAGTTTGATGGTTCAGTATTTACTATTTACATCGATCAGACTGTTGTAGAACAGAGGAGTCGTATGTGTGAATTCTGAAATGAGCAATATGTCTTTGGGATCCTGTCAATCATATCTCTCCAGGCTTGTTTGCAATTTCAGATTGCTGACAGCTTTGCACACTATAAGCCAGTTGTAAATGTGAAACACAAATGTAAACTTCTCAAGCATTGTCAAAAGACTTGTAAGTGCACCCTATATCCTAAGCGTACTTCTCTGTCCTTTGGCTGCTCCCGTTAGGGGTCGCCACAGTGGATCATCCATTTCCATCTCTTCCTGTCCCCTGCATCTTCCTCTGTCACACCAGCCACCTGCATGTCCTCCCTCACCACATCCACAGACCTCTTCTTTGGCCTTCCTCTTTCCCTCTTGCCTGGCAGCTCCATCTTCAGTATCCAAAGCATACCGATTTGGGAAAATATGGAGTTCAAGTGCATGGTGTGGGTTTTGACAAGTCACATGTACACAGAAGCAGAAACTCAAGATGCACTTATGAGCCTGAGGATTCACTCTATGCTCATCTCCGACCGATTGCTGTCGAGTTTACTACTCTGGTGAAGCAAACATTGCGCTACAGGCCTGAGTGAAGTGACAGGTTTTCTCAACTTTGTTAGAATAAATGTTCTCCCCTCGACTTACTGCAGACGAAATGTTCAGCCGAGCCGTATTTATGGACCAGATAACAAACTGGACTCCATGCTGCCCCGCATCGTTTACCATGTTTCCCATTCAGCCGCGAGCATCTGAACACTCCGCTGATGAACACAGGTGACTGCTGCTCATCGAAATCCATCGTGACATTGAGTTGCGTTCTTGGGCCAAGTGGTTTGAGGGACACCTCCAATCCAGGAGGCTCAGCTCTGTAAAGGGAAGCATCTGTCCCGCTGACGCGTCTTTGAGCAAGACAACGGATCCTACACTTGGAAGAACGCGCATGGAGTTTCACTGGCTGAATTGAAGTGATAATCCTTCTCTTAAATTATCTAAAATCTTTCTCTCTTTTTTTCTTTTTTCACCGGTTGTCAACCATTTGCGTATGATTCATACGTTAAGGGGTGGGGGGTACTCTTCAACGTCTGGTGAAATGAGCCAGAAGTACTGGAAGTATTAGGCGTAATGAGCCTTTTACAATCATGGCGCCTTCTGTTCTGAATCCCTATCATATGTGTGCCATTTAGTTTTACTGACTGCGTTTCTGTGGGAGGCTGAAATGTATAACAATGAAACCATTGCGCATCAAATGAAGTACAACGTTGCTGAACCAAGGCAGCACTAAGCTTGATCTTGGAAACTGGCAAAAAAGGCAAGCTCTCAAATTTGATGAAATCCTTCATGCTTAGTACTTTAGTACCCCCTTTTGCTTTTGGATGACGACTACGTGCATGTGGAACATGAGCGTCATTGCCATGTTATGAACTCATCAGTGGAGTATCTTTGTTTAGAGTATTACACATGCAGCCTCCGTCATAGTCCGTCGTTCATGCTGGCCTAGAGTGGCCTCTTTCACGCCAAACATCTTTTTACTCTGTTATGATCGTCTGAATGGGTTCACTCATATAGTTATTCCTGACGCTGTGTTAGAGACAGCCTTTGGCTCTGATACGTGTTTGTTTTTTTTCAGGAGTAGACTATGGTGTCTTTTCCCCAGTCTTTGCTTCGTCACTGTCAAATAATGATGCAGCGGTTGCATAGATGGAGAACTGATTCAGATAACTTCAGGAAAGTTTGTATGTCGCTTACTCAGTCAAGGGGAAGAGTGAGTGCCCTGTGCAGCTGAGATATGGTTCATTAGCTTCTATAGGATGTTCTGTGGTTTGACCCTGTTTCCGACCCTGTATTGTGTTTTCAGCTGATGAGGATCTTGCTTCGATAGAGGTAATGGCGGATGATTTTTTTTTTTGTGGCTTTTTCCCCCATTTTCTCCCCAATTGTACTTGGCCAATTACCCCACTCTTCCGAGCTGTCCCGGTCACTGCTCCACCCCCTCTGTCGATCTGGGGAGGGCTGCAGACTACCACATGTCTCCTCCGATACACGCAGAGTCGCCAGCCGCTTCTTTTCACCGGACAGTGAAGAGTTTCACCAGGGTAACATAGTGCATGGGAAGATCACACTATTACCCCCAGTCCCCCACCCCCCCAAACAGGCGCTCCAACCAACCAGAGGAGGCGCTAGTGCAGCGACCAGGACACATACCCACATCCGGCTTCCCACCCGTAGACACGGCCAATTGTGTCTGTAGGGACGCCTGAACAAGCCGGAGGTCACACGGGGATTCGAACCAGCGATCCCCGTGTTGGTAGACAACGGAATAAACCGCAACGCCACCTGGACGCCTCCAGAATAAAATGGTTTCTAACCTTTTTACTTTTCTCTAAGTCACTGCTGCATATTCTAACAAGGTTTCTTTGTTATTCGTGACCATTTAGCGCTCTCACATATTAGCATCCCTGGGACCAAGTCACATTCAGTCTGCAGGCCCAGCTGTGAAGCGGGTCTCCTTCAAAGTGCATTGTTTCAGTATTTTGCAGTCTGTTTGCTATTTTCCCATTTTTGTTTGTGCACCTTCTCCTCCCCTGGGATCTGCATCCTGAGTAGGGCCTGTTGTTTAATGGGACCTTAATAAAATGTGCAGTCAGCAAGCAGTGGCACTTTGCTCTTTCCCTGTTTGCCCACTCAACCCCCCACCCCCACCATCTCCTCTCTGCATCCTCCCGCCTCACCCTGCAGCACCAAGCAGCGCTTGACGTTAACGCTTCTGGTAACGTGACTGCAAAACCATGAAAAGAACAACAACAATACGACGCTGATATGCATTGTGGAACTATTTTTTCCCCCTCTGCTCAGAGTTCGAGGGGTCAGCGGGAGTCCATATTGGGTGACCGCCTACCGTTTGCATTTCACAAAACAGATTTTGATGAACCGGTAATGCAGTTTTCTGCTTCCTGTCATTTCCTGCCACAGTAGCAAGATACAACACGACAAAGACGCACAACCATCTTGTCGAATGGTTCAAGGGACAAACTCGTCTTCTGTCTTGCTTACACTATGCGTACATGGTGACAGTCATGACAATGCCATGACAGATTGAATGCCCATTGAAACTGGGTTTTAATGACTTACTGAAATTATGATGCTGTCACCTCCTCATGCTTTCTTGACTATGGCGTTACTGTGATGTATGTTTACATCTTTCCTTCCTGCAGTATGTACAGTATTTGTACTTTGAGACGGTTGCCTTGCTGAAACATGTCAGCCCACAATCAATAATGGAAAACTCAGCCAAACCTTTTGCATCTAATTGATTTTTTTTTTGAGTGCTAATATTTCCACTTATTGTGTGTCCGTGCATGCGTGCGTGTGTGTGTGTGCGTTTGTGTCTAAACAAAGTCATGACAATATCTTATTATCTTATAGATAGCCACAGTTTCATGGGCAGTCCAAACAGGTGATTAATTATTGACAGGTTTTGAACTGGGCCCTCTGTGTGGTTTGGTGCTCGGAGTGCATCAGGGGCCATGTAATTACCGAGTGTGAGGGAAAGCCAAGCAGACGCCCAGCTAGCGACTATTGCCAGCTGCTTTTGGTTAGCCTGCAAGCCAGGACAGGCTGCTGTGGTGAACGTGTAAGGCCCGAGACTTATGATGGAGTCTGGTAGACCAGTGGGGGGGCATCCTGGTCTGGAATCAATGGTTGCATCTCCTGCTTAGGTGGTGTGTGTGAAAGTGAAATGGGGAGAAAGCTTGAACAATTGTATGCTTGCTGTTCTGTTGCTAAAGAGGTCATTAGAAGTCTCAAGTAACGTATGACACTAATAGATATAACATGCATACGGTCTTGAAACCATCATTCTTACTGTGGCATTTCATGCATGAAGGAAAAAAAACACACTCATTCCCTACTGACTCTCCATCAATCTCAATTATTTAATATGACAGAAATGATCAGGGTGAGTTATTTGATGTGGCATGATTTGCCTCAATTCTCATTTCTCAGGCCGAGTCTGTTATCAAGGCCTAACCAGAAATAGCGTGGAGTAGCTGCCTGTACCTTTGACACAGCAACTTTCTGAGAGGAATGCCAGCTAAGTGCACTGGTAATGACTAAGATTTTGAAAGGGTGGCACACTTTATTTCCCCCCATTTACAACACACTGACCTGAGGGGAGATTCTTAACAGGGAGGTAGAAAAAGAGTGATGTCACTTTTTTTTTCTCAATGTGAGCAGTGTTACCAAGAGCACGCTGTGCTGAAGATTGAAGTACCTCAGGCAGCTATAAAAAATGATGAAAGGGAGAATGAGTACGGCGCTATGGCAATGTATAGGAAAGAAGGGGAACAGAAATGCTCGTGCCTATCGGTCCGGTGCAGACATGCTTCCTCGAACAGTTCCTGGCAGCGATTCTGGAACGTCAGATCTGTCCGGGGCAAAAGGAGAGAGATTGGAGATTTGATCCCGGCTATTTCTAAGGTTGCCGTCTGGAGATGATGGAAGGGGTTTCCACCACCACCACCACACAGAGGCACGCACCTCTTTCTGTTTGACATGCTGTTGCTCCGTCAAAATGATCCATTGTATGCTTTGTGGCTTTGTAGATATTTGCGTTTATTTTTTAAGGTTTCTATGTGGTTTTTGCATCACTTATGCATAACTTTGGATGAGGTACTGAAAGGTGGGGCAGATTGGTTGGGATATAGCTTTATATCATGTATATTAGCAAGTTATAAATATTAAGTTTAACCCAAGTTCTTTGTTTCCAGCATAATTAAGGATGCACAATATTTAAATGTTTACCGATCTCTGATAACTCTTAATTTCCGTGGTCATTTCAGCCAACGCCACCCCCTGTATTTTTTGTTTCATTGTAATGCTACCATGTGTCTTAGTTCCCACCTGTGGAGTATATACTATTATACTGTAGTTGTGAGGCTTGGTGCAGATGCTTACATAAAAAAACCCACTGCTTTATTCGTACCTGTCCTGGTTTATTTATTTATTTACTAACTTACTTATTTATTTATTGAACCCCCCCTTACCCCCCCCCCAAATTGTATCCAGCCAATTACCCCACTCCCATCCTGGTCGCTGCTCCACCCCCTCTGCTGAGCCGGGGAGTGCTGCAGACTGCCACATGCCTCTTCCGATACATGTGGAGTCACCAGCCACTTCTTTTCACCTGACAGTGAGGAGTTTCACCAGGGGGGCGTAGCACATGGGAGGATCATGCTATTCCCCCCCAGTTCCCCGTACCCTCCGAACAGGTGTCCCGGCTGACCAGAGGGTGCACTAGTGCAACGACCCCAACACATACCCACATCCGACTTCCCACCTACAGACATGGCCAGTTGTGTCTGTAGGAATGCCCGACCAAGCCGGAGTTAACACAGGGATTTGAACTGGCGATTCCCATGTTGGTAGGCAACCAAATAGACTGCTACACCACCCAGATATCCTACGTGTCCTGATTTATTACAAAGAACTAGATTGTTTCCAAGTGTCTGCAAGCACTGAGGGAGCTGAGCACAAATCACTTCAGCGTGAATGGTGAAAACTTGCAATATTCATTTTGGCCCAACATTTTCAAGCACCTTCGGTCTCACATTTGTTTTGCAACAGCTCGATCCTTGAAAGCATACCTGTAAAATGCTGACTATCTCACTGTCGCCTCAAGTCAAAACAAATTTTTGTTGTTAATATATCAAAAGGGGCCTGCATTCCTTCGTAGGCTATTGCACAGCCGAGCTTTCCATCCCTGCCTGTCTTTGCATTGGCACATCATTAACGGGTCATCATATTGGTGCAACAGGCACAATTTCAACATCCATCCCGGTAACACATTTTTCAGCAATTATTGGCTGGTACTGCTAAGCCAATGTGGACATATCGTGCACGACTGAAAAGGATAGTTTTCCCGTTGAGGGTGCTGCATCCTCGCTGTGTTAATCTCGGCTCTGTGTGTCCTGTCACTCGTGATTGTTGTGTGACGAAAGGCCCGTGCGATGGCAGGAAAGAGACTTGGTGTCGCGCGGTGTCTCTGCTGATTTCATCACTTTTTTTTCTGCAGATGTGTCAATATTCTCTCCATGTGCCAGAGAGAGAGATTATCATTTTGTTTAAAATATTGAGGGAAATAATGTAGGCATCGGTTTAGTGGTGCTGGCGATGCAGAGGTATCCATCAAATGGAGACATTAACTCTTAGAAAAGACCCCCCCCCCTTCTCCTCCTCCTCCTCCTCCTCCATCACCAGTCCTTGTCCTCAGTGCAGTGGCATTCCGCCGGGGCCTCTCTGTCGGAGGTGGGTTGCAAATCTTTGACAAAAGACGCCTCACACACTCTGTAACCACATCCGCAGGGCGCTCTCTGACACGGGGCACCGAGTTGCAGTCACCACCAGTACCAAAGTCTCTCTGTTGTAACGGCCCAAACTCACCCCCTGCACCATCCCACATACTCATCCCTGACCCACCATGGTTCAAAGAGAGTTTAACATAAAGAGGGGGCTGATTCAAATGTGGCACCCCTCTGAAACAGATGGTCCGCTATTCCGTTATAAGCAAGAGAAGAAGAATAAAGGAGAGTTTCAGGCCACTGGCTTCTGAAAAACTTTGACAGCGCACTTAGACAGACCACAGTTTTATGAGTGTTGAAATGATCAGATTTTTACATGAGCTTAATATTAACTCGTGGAACATTGTAATTTCAACATTCCCATTAATCTTAATTTTTTTCATATTGTATCCACTTATCCCCCTTGTTTATTCTATTGTAAACTTTGTTTTCCAACTGTAGGTCAGTTTAAGGGAAATTTGGTTTACGTTCAAGATTCCCTGCTCGTTGGGCATCGCTGCCTCGATTTATACAATATGACAGGGATGAAAACGCAAGCTGCTGAGAGATTAATTACAGTACTTGCTTTTAGACACAGAAAAATTCCCAAGCCCCCACCCCACCCATCACTGTCTCCAGGAAACAATACTCATTTCCCGGACAGAGGGGCGAATTTCCACCGTCTGTCATCTATCTCAAAATCTGCAGCCGGCACGGCGATGGCAGCGTGCGCAAGTATCGCGGAGATCTTTGGGGCGTTGCAGACAAGCGAGGAGAACCGCCGCTCCTGAGGCCGCTTCCCACATGTTCAGGCCCTCCTCTCAAGCCGACCCCCCCACCACCGCCCCATCGTTTCTCCACAGCCTGTGGCTTTGCGCCCCGGATCCTTTAGCTCCAGCAGACACGGAGGGTGGGGGTGGTGGGTGATGGTGGTGGTGGTGGTGGGGGCACAGATGCCGCTGATCTGTGCTCCGTCAGCCTAATAAGAACAGGCACTACAAATAAAAATGGGCTGGTGAGTTAAAAAAACATCGGGACGCGCCGATGCAGGAAGCTATAATTCTGCCAACGTGCGCCTGACATGCAAACTGTGTTTAATACGGTCTTGCCACCACCCATAGGCGTCCCCATGAGGATGCCTTTTGATTTCAGAAATAATGAACCTACGAAATGTACCCAGTGTGCAATTGATATGTACATGAGTCTCCTTGTTTTTATGTTTTCCATCGTTATGATGCCCTCTTCATGTTGGCAGCGTCTTCCTAACTAAAGCTGTTATAAATCTGTTTTCTTTTTCTCCATAAAAAAGTAACTTCTTTGCCTTTGCTTCTCCAAAACAATTTATTTGCATTTCCCCTATCGTGGATCCGCCATCCCTATTTCAAAGTTGTGCAGTTTTTTTACTTACACCGCACAGAAGTCGTGCCGAATTGTTTTGAATTAAGCAGACTGCTGTTCTCTTTCAAGAAACAAACTTTGACAAACCGACGACTCAGCGGAAGCACGGCTTTGTCAGGAGTCCTCTCGGCGAGCAGTTATTTACGGCGGCTGTGGAGCAATTAGGGATGACACTTCGGAGTGTCCCCCTTTTCCCATTTCAAACCTGTCCTGTCTCAGCAAAAACAAGCAACCGATCCCTCAGAGACACCGGAGATCAGCGCAACGCTTCAAATTGAAAAACTGAAGGCAACAAAATGAGGTTGTCCCAGAGTGATGGACGCTCCCAGAATCCTTTGGAGTACCGCCAAGAGGTCGGCGTCAAAGGGAAAAAAATGGCTTGGATGAAACCATTGGCCCTTCCTGTCCATGGGGCTGCACACCATTTACAGTTGGAGTGGGTTTGTCAGTGGAGGAGCGGGGCGCTCTTCTCACTTTCCCTTCATCCTTTGCCTCTTCAACCCCATACGTTTGTTTGGGGGGGGGGTTCAGGAATGTCTTGCAGTGTGTTTGGGATCTACTTTTTGCCCCCCCCCCCCACACACACACACACACACACTGCTCACCAGGGGACTAGGACTTTGCCAGCCAGCTCTTCCTCCTCTTTGAAGCTGCGCTAAATGTGACATGAAATATGAGTCATCCACTATATCCTAAAAGGGTAATAAACACAGTTGTCACACACATGAGAGCACATGTCAACACACACACAAAGAAGCACACTCACCTGAAACACAAGTGGAACAAACAGACATGCAGTTATTTGTGAAACAGCTGCAGATTCTTAGTTCACTGATTTGAACTTGACCAGATAATGGCGGCCGACTTACCTGAAGTTGTGTAGTTATTTTGTGTTTTTCATGTTGCGAAATGGCAGAATGCAGTGAGGCCATTCACATTTGCGTTCCTCGAAAGCAATCCAAGCGATGAATGTGGATCCATTTGTACTTCAGTTGTACTCAGACACAGTCCGCTTTGGAACCACATGGACGAAACATCCTCCGCCTAAATGAAACCAACTTCACTTTTAGAGAAAGGCAATTAAAGAAGGTAAAAGCACAATTGTTTAGCACTGTACCAAATTGATCACCATGGCAACAGTAATGGATATTGTGGGAAATTAAATGCACAATTTAAAGGTTTAAACTGTCTCTCCCTCGGGTGGAGGAACACCTGAGTGAGACGCATGTTAGGTTTCTCTGTTCAGAGGTATGCCAGACAGTGAAAGCTTGGCAGAAAAGAGCATTTATTGTGCTTTTCATCGTGCTTTTTGCCATTTTTGTCCACATTCTAGTCTGCTGTATGCTAGCTTTTCCACTGACAGTGTGTAAGTCCAAACAAAGCAAGAGAGAAATTCTGGTTCGTATGTATTTGGGGAGGGAGACTGTGACTAATGGGGCCAGGTTTGAACTGACAGCGTCTCTTGCAATACATGTTTTTATGTATTTTAAGAAGTAATAATTGAAGATTTAAAAGAACTTTATCATAGACCTCAACGAGCTGCACGCTGCTCGCGAAAGCGCCAGTTTGAGTATCACTGGTCTTGTTTATTATTTACTGGTTAATATATTCTAAATGATTGATAAAATATCTATTAGCATTGCCTTTTCCCAATCTACGATGTCCAGTAATTCCAAATTACACAGTGGATCAAGTTGCCTGGAACATGAAGAGAATATCCCACATTTCTCTCACCCTGTACTGACAAATGATGAATGGGATATTCAAAATACCCATGGATATTTTTGGCTATGCATCTATTGTGTCATTGTCAGTAAAGATGACCTTATGGTCCAAGAGTTAGTTGCATTATGGTCTGTCAAAACGTGTATGTTGCGTACAGCCCCCCCCCCCCCCCCGTATCTGATGAGGAAGAGGATAGAAACAGCTGTGTAAGCCACAGCTAAGGCCTGGAAAAGCCAGCGGTGAGAAGGCCAACCCTTTGCACTTTAATGGGACGGTCATTTGATATGGGCTGAGCAGGCTAGACGGCTGGTTAATTTGAAATTTTTGACAGCTCAATAGACGGCACCGATGCCCCATATGGCATCTGAAAATAGGTTTGTCTAATTTCCAGTCTTAGTTGGATAATGACACCGTCTGAGATTCTGTGGCGTACACCACGCGGGTACTTGTTGCCATTCTTGTAAGGAGCATTTGAACTCCTTTCATGTGAAATAACTCTTCTGGCGAGGTGAAAATGTTTTGGCCTGTCTTCACTTTGAAAAGTTAGCCTTGACATTTTGGGGTTAGCATTAGCTTCAGGTGAAGGTCAGAGTCGTGATTAAGGTTAGGCATGTGAGTTTTAAAAAAATTAAACCAGGGCATCCGGGTAGCGTAGCGGTCTATTCCATTACCTGCCAACACGGGGATTGCCAGTTCGAATCCCCGTGTTAACTCCGGCTTGGTCGGGTGTCCCTATAGACACAATTGGCTGTGTCTGCGGGTGGGAAGCCGGATGTGGGTATGTGTCCTGGTTGCTGCACTAGCGCCTCCTCTGGTCAACTAGGGTGACTGTTCAGGGGGGAGGGGGAACTGGGGGAATAGCGTGATCCTCCCATGCACTATATCCCCCTGGTGAAACTCCTCACTGTCAGGTGAAAAGAAGCGGCTGGTGACTCCACATGTATCGCAGGAGACATGTGTAGTCTGCAGCCCTCCCCTGATTAGCAGAGGGGGTGGAGCACCGACCGGGATGGCTCGGAAGAGTGGGGTAATTGGCCAAGTACAATTGGGGAGAAAAAGGAGGAATACAAGAAAAAAAATTGAAACTAGTTTACATGCAGACAATCAGTGACTAAGAATATGAATATTTATTTAAATATCTGCATTTTGTTTTTGGAGGGATTTACATAATGGTGGTGCATCCTCTGCTCCACTTAAACGAAGCACACAGAAGAAAGATCAAGGGTTATCCCGGTGAATACTGAAAATCATCTGGATTGATGTCGTTTGTACTCTGAGCTCCACGCCTTGTTTGCATGCATTCATGCAGCGGTGTTCGCCATGTTTTTATGAAAGAGGCTTGCAGCCTGACAGATTTTATGGGATTATAAATCTGAAAACCTCATGCATCTTTTTATCATTTTTGCAGTCATAAAAGTATAATATTAATTTATGCTTAATGTAACCTCCAAATGATGCACAAATGCAAAAAAAGGCTGTAAGCAGTGGCTTTTTAAATGTTACATTTTAAGACTTGCGTGTAACCCGGTTATTTTTAATGATGTATTTTCTTTTTTAATGACCCAAATCGATTACTCTATCACACAGATTGCCTATTTTTAAATGCAGTTTAATCTTAGTTGTTTACCCGACTGTTTACTCCACATTTTTGTACTTTTTTGTCCAAAGTGGAGAAGTGATAGTGTGTTTTATGCCTCCACTGGCTTGGCGGCCTGTCCAGGGTGTCTCCCCACCTGCTGCCCAATGACTGCTGGGATAGGCTTCAGCCTCCCCGCGACCCTGAGAGCAGGATAAGCAGTTTGGATAATGGCAGGATGGATGGATGTCTGCACACACCTAATGCAAAAGCTCAAATAAGAGAATACAGGCTCAACATAAGACTATATGTTCTGGTCAGTCCAGTCATGTCAGTTTGGTTTTACAGCTCCTGTCCCCTTATGTAATGCCTGTGCGACAGGCCAACTGTGCAACGCCTTTTCATCAGTGCCTCTTGCGATAGCACTAAAGTTTGATAACACATGCAAGCTTTTTTGAGATTCTTAAACCCAGGCCTTACTTTCAGGTCTGGCCTATATCTCCTAACCTCTTTCACTTGCCATCCAATCATAGTGCCACATTTCAATACACTTTGGGATCCAAGTTAATGAGCCGCCTCTCAGGAGCCATGCGGCTCTGTCACGATAACCTTTCCCCGTTTCACATTTCAATTGATTCACTGCTTCCTTATTGTAACGAGATGAGTGTACTTTCTCGTCAAGATGTTTGACCCCACTTCTGTGAATGAGGACACCGGGATGGAGGTTTGGACACGGCAGCTGCGCCCTGTGTGTCTTTGTAATTGGAAGTAAAAAAAGCAGCACAGCGCCGATAACTCCTTGCCATCTTCTCCATATGTGGACCAGTTGTGGGAAAAGACCCACGCATCGAGGCATCACCCCTGTGCTTTCAACTCAAGCCAGTTATTTACCAATGCACACTGATTAGCAGGCATGATTTAATTTTTTATTTGTGGTTGGGACTTTGGGTCTTGGGCAACATTAAGTAATCCCTTGATTATTATCCCTCTGTTACCTCTCAGTTGATTGTGTGCCTAATCAAAATGCTCTGGCAGTGTCCTTATATCTAGTTCTAATTGGCATTTTGAAATTGGCATGTTGTGAAGGTTGGCCTTGCAGGTCACTGAGAGGACTACTGAGACCGTGTAATGCATGGCACGGCGCGGCACAGTGGCCCAGTGGTTAGCGCTGTCGCCTCACAGCAAGAAGGTCCTGGGTGCGAACCCCGGGGTTGTCCAACCTTGGAGGTCATCCCAGGTCATCCTGTCTGTGGTCTTTGCATGTTCTCCCACGTGTCTGCGGTGGGTTTTCTCCGGGTGCTCCGGTTTCCTCCCACATCAAAAAGACACGCATGTTAGGGTTAATACTCCTGTGTGTGCCCCTGACCGAGGCATGGCAAGACGAACTGGGGTTGGTCCCCGGGCGCTGTACAGCGGCTGCCCACTGATCCTAACTACACAGCTAGGATGGGTTAAATGCAGAGAAGAATTTCCCTACGGGGTTCAATAAAGTATCTCAAATAAAAAAAAAAAACATACTGTAGATGAGCACAGAATTGAGGGATCACAGGATGAGTACAGGAGAGCAGATTAGGCTAAAAGGCCCAGTCTGGAGGGGATAAAAACTTGTTGTGGTCTAATGAGACCAAGGTAAGAACTTTTTGTTCATAATTCCCAAAGGTATGTTTGGCCCAAAAACAACACAGCACATCACCAAAAGAAGCCCATACCCACGGTGAAGCATGGTGGAGGCAGCATCATGCTTTAGGGCTGCTTTTCTTCAGCTAGAACTGTATAGGTTGCATTTCAAAAAGAAAGAGGAACACTTTCTGACATGATTTCTCTTGGTTTCATATATCCACTGTAGGTTTTGTCAGTTGTCGTCAAAGTAAATGCGGTCATGTTTTAATAACGCTGAAATGGCCTTAAAAATTGTCTAATTCTAAGATAGCTGAGATTGCATTAATTTAGACTAAGATAATATAAAAGTGTCTGCTGAGATAGTTTCCACAGCTTATCTCCTATTCATCCCAGTTTAAAATGGAACAAATGAACTAAAACATTTCACCTTAGTTTGAGATGAGTGAAGACCAGCAGCACCCCATGCATCTCCATCCATGCTTCAGGTGTTGGGTTTGGTGATGTGTGCGGCTGTGGCCAGCTTAGGTTGTGTTTTTACTGGTGGCAAAGGAACATAAGCTGACATCAGTTGGCAGGATATGAACTTCATCTTGGGAGGTGCAGCCTGAAGACAGGGCACAGACCTGACAGAGGTCAGACCCGCTTAGTGAAGAATCCCTGCAAAGTTCTCAGTGGTAACACTGAGACACTCCGTGATGTAGTTGGGATAAATGATATTGGGTGATATGGAACATATTATGATCATGATGATCATAGGGAATGTGACACTATATCGACATCTATATCATGATAACTGCTTACATGTGCAATAATAACCCATTTAAAAATCAACTTAAGGTTAACCACATCAAACTATTTGGTAAGGTGAAGCATAAGATCAAACCAAAACTATTTTTCAAGTAATATTCCCTCAAATATTTCAGACCTCAATTTATTTCAATTTGTGTCAATTTTAGGCAAGATTCTCATCATCATTAATTTAGACAAAAAAAATTGTGTATCATGATATGACTATATCTGAATTTCATCTTTGATAGAATAACCTCCCCCCGACCCTGAGAGCCAGATCGGTTTGGATAATGGATGTACGGATGGATAAAATAACCTTTGAAGGAAGACAAGTTTTGATTCATTGCCCAGTCCTGGCTCTTTGTTAAATAAGCCATAAGCTCGCACGGCTTGTGTACATTAAGCAAGTCAGTCATTAATTCAGTCTGATGGCGGTCTAAATTTCACAAAGACTGCTAAATATGTGTCAGATTCATTTTTCACAGGTTTTATTGTTTTCACTTGTGCGTGCTTGCTGTTTAGCATAGCACAAATCAGAAATCTGGGGCATTTAAAATTGACATGGGAATAGGGAAGGGGGCTTATGTATATGGTGGGAACAGACGAAATGGACAAGTTTGGCGAGAGAAGCAGAAGAAACGAGGTTGTGTTTTATATTCCTCTCATTCTGCTTCAGGTAGATCGCTCCCCTCTGGCCAGTTCTCAGATTTGCACATGCCGGCCAAAGTAAACAAGGCAGGAAGTGGAGAAACTACTTTTCTCATTTTCACTGAGACCGCTAATACCTCACCCGAGCCAGTGTGAAAGAAGTCCGTTTGAGATGTGTAGTTTTGTGTTGACATTAGTTAATAATCGGGGGGGAAAAATATGAGCTGAGAAGTTTTTCAGCGGCGGTTTATGTTTTTGAACCGATATAGAATTGTCGCCCTCTGAAAGGATTTCACCAAGCAGTCACAACGCTCAAATGCCCTTATTGTCATTAATAGGGAGAGTGCATATTAGAGGCAAAGGGGGGATATTTTAGGCCCTGGGAAATGAGGGGCATGTCTCGTAAAGCAAATGGTACAGAAGTCAGGGAACACGTGTTAATGTTGTTGAGGTGCTGTTGCCCTCCTCTTGATGTCAAAATTGGGTCATGTTTGAGGCCCTTCCCAATTCAACCATGTTTAATTGCCATGAGCTGAAGAATTTCCCATGTGCACACAAACCAGTCAAGTCTGGTGCAGCCTAATAATTGTTCACTTAACGTGCCTCATTGTGCTGCTGTCTGCACTATGGCTGCCAAGAATTTTTTTTTTCACCCCTCTCTGCACTCTTCAAATGAGATGTCCCTCTGCTTACTCTGGCAAAGTTCGGACGGTGTGGAATGAGACTGAGGGAAACGTTAGCTAATTGACAAGGGGTTGTCCCCAGATAAATCCTTGCATTCATCTTTGCTACTGTCCACCACCATGAAAGACATCTCAAGTTTATTTTCATCCAGGAGCAACGTTGTCTTTTACAAGCAATCACAAAGTCAAACGAGGACTTCGATGCATATTTCCTGTTGTAAATTCCCCTTTCATTTGGAATATTGTGCTATATACGTTGTACTTCAGTCAGGCACTTTGGCCAGACCAGGCAGTTCAGTATATCCCTCGTTAACGGAGAATGCGTTCGTGAAGAAAGTGAGTTATGTGTTGTTTATGTGGGATAAATGTTTCTTGTAGTTCACACTATGTGCTGTATAGCGTCTGTGACCTACGTTTGTCATCTGAGCTGTTTAATGCTATTGTATGTTGTAATGCACTGTTTATGCGTGTACGTATTGTAGTGAATTTAGGGGGCAGCTGGGAACCACCGCAGCCGGGACGCGAACCCGGGTCACCCGCTACTGCGCTAACCAGTCGACTAAAGGGTCCGCCCCGTTAGCCAAGGGCTAGCGAGTCTATTCATCCGTGGTCGTTACACTACCCCCCGCTACTGCGCTAACTAGTCGACTAAAGGGTCCGACCCGTTAGCCAAAGGCTAGCGAGTGTATTCATCCGTCGTTACACTACCCCCCCCCCCCTTTGGGAAGGGCGTCCCCGCGCTTCAGCATACCAGCTCCCTCACGCCTCTGGGCACTCCGATGGCCTCACGATCTCGCCAGCCCACTTCTGACACCAATGTAGCGAATTGTGACGGCAAACGGGAAACGCCGCAGCCGGTACCTTTGTCGTCCGTACCACGGGCGACTACATTAACCAGTCGACTAAACTTCCCTTTGTCTGCGTCTACTCTCACACCGGAGTTGCTGTACTGGATAAAGGGGTCCCAGCATTAGTCAAGTTATCACAAGCACATTATCCCCAATATATCATTTATTCTACTGGCATCCTGCACCGCCCAACACCATTCAAGACCATTCTGTAGTGCAATAGGAGGAGCTTGGGGGAAAACACATTCTTTGGGATCTACTGTTATATTCTGTATTTGGCAGCTGAGCAAGACAAAAAGTGTCCGAAATAAATAGACAACCACAATGGGGAATGCGGTGTTGGAGGAAAGAGGAACAACAAACTATTCAGTTCCAGTTGGAGCAGCTCGCGTGTGCGCCGCTGATATGGATCCCCCCATGAGAAGGGTCGGGTCACCGAATCCCTCCTCAAACGGATTGCACCGAAAAGATTTGAGTTTTTTTTTTTGTATGCCTTGAGGTCGAAAAAAAGACACACACACACACACACACACACACACACACACACACACACACCACACACACACACACACACACACACACACACACACACACACACACACACACACACACACACACACACACACACAGGGTTCCAAGCGTGCTTGGCAAGCCAGTTTGAAAAGGAGTTCTGTGACGCTTTTGAATGATAAATTACATAAATGTCTTTGGAGCCCACATTAAATGGTTCGTCCAAATAGCAGGCTGTCTGAGGGTTTACTGTGTCTTCTCTGTCTGGAGAGCTTTGATGATAGTAAAGGGCACAGTGTTTTATCTACTGTAACAAAATAGCAAAGCACGCAGAGGTTTCAGCAAAAGCAGTAGCCTACTTGTGTCACTTAATCTCTTCTGCAATGGCTATGATAGCATGTCAGTTTTTGTTGTTGCTGTTGTTGATTGACATTGTCTCTTTGATGAGATGCTATTGTCAGGTTTACCTGGAATCCTGCTGATGCGCACTACATCCATAGAAAGCTGGCAAAATGACTAAAAAAGAAAGAAGTGGATCAAGTTGCGCCCGATATTGATGTCTTATGGTATTAAATATGGCAGATGAGGCTGGTAATGGATTGTTTTGTTGTTGGTTGGTGTATGTTGGGATTTCAGCTTATGGTCGACATGCCATTGGCTTGGCTCCTAGATCTCACCAAGAAAGCAGCCCCAGTCAGACTCTCAGGGAATCTGGGCCAGAGATGAAACAGAAACAAATGTGTGTGTTTGTGTGTGTAACTGTTTGTGCGTAAATGTGAACCCTGTGCATCTCTGGACTTGCCTATGCCACATAGAGATATTTCCTACTGGTGTAAATAAGGCCACCAACCACAGCAGGTGTGGGAAGCAGGGGAGGTCTGTGCCTCTTCAACTTCAGCCTGAGGAGTGAAACCGTCCCCGGAAAAAAAAGTCAATATTTGCCCATCCTATCAAAGCCGCCCCTGTTTTGTATCACAAACCACGCTCCACTGAAGCAGGCTTGTCCACAACTCCCAGTGATGTCAGAGATGCCACGCGCAAAGCTGGCACTGGCGTCTGGCGGCATCCCTCCCTGTCTCTCGTGACAGTGTGCAGAAAACACTTACATGGCTTTACTTTGATTCTCTGTGTGTGCAGACGGTACAGCGTTTCCATCGCAGTCCCTCTCATGTGGTATGCCAGTCCTGCCCCTGTCTGCCCGTTTAAGCCATTCCCCCAAAATGCTCTGGGACAGGGAAATGTCTTGATTCTATCAAACACCATCTCAGCATATTTTTTTTAAAAGTTTAAACATCCTGAGACCCGTTCAGGGAGTTTCTGTAAATTTGCTAAATGGGGTTTAGATTGGCCAATCAGACACCTATTAAAAGCCCCAGTGAGACCAAAGAGCATGACAAAAAGAGCATTATACTATTAGGGATAAAAAAAAAATTAGAGTTGGAGAAGTTGGGGAAATAAATTTCCAAAGTAAACAGGTTCTTGAAGGTCATTATGCAATCATACAATTGTGAGCAGACCACAAGTCACCAACAGAGCACTGATAAACACTTGGCAATCTGTTGCAAAGTCCAATTTAAGTCCTTGACTTAAAACGTAAGGATTTGCACCACATCAGTTTTCACACACCTCTCTTATGCCAAGAAAGTGAGCCAGCCATGGTATAAACGTGCCACATTAGCGAGATTCTGTGGTAAACCAGCTAACTTCATCAGGGGGTTGCTTGCCCGTCTCTACCATGTTTTAGTGTCCTTTTACAGCCTCCTTCCTTCCTCCTCACACTCTGCAGCTTTCTGTGCTGCCTTTGCAGGCACACTGGGGAGTAAGGAAGTCAGCATGCTTCATTAAAAGTGAACGTGGCACACCACCCATGTCATTGAAAACAACAGAGGCTCTGTGCAATCAAGAAATGACACTTAAGAATAATACTGAGCCAGAAACTGGAAAGGAAGGAAGGAATTGGGGGAATGGCGGCTGGTTACAAGGTCTCCAGCTGTGCGCTTCACGGAGGGTTTTATTTTGTGCCTGCATGCTTGATGTGCAGAAAAAAAAGCTCTTGTTAATTTCATACAACACCTTCATCAGCATGAAAATAAAGAGTTAATCAATGTAGCTACAGGACCACTGACCCCAGCTGCCAAGCGTGTCTGCAAGTCTCTGTGATTTGTCTTCAATTACTGTTCACAGAAATAGTTGCTGCTGTCATTGAAATTACTTGGTTTAATTGGATATTTGGACTCTTCACCTAGACTGACAAAGGACACGACGTGAGAGGACCTCTAAGGGTTTCATCATACAGCGTTTACCATGTCAATGGAATTTCTCACTGCAAGCCAGATCATGGCATGTCTGATGTCCAAGTCTTATCAGGCTAGTTTTTTTTTTTTTGGAGCCATATAGTTAATTAAGGATCCCGTTTGGTGTTTTGCTGTGAAAGGACAAGCACTGGCTTACTATTAGGGCTGAAATGTTAGACCCCTCTGAAGAGTCTGGCAAAATTTAGCAATTATTAAATGAGGGTTTAACACATGTTTGATGTATCTGGGCAGCAGCCAAGATGATGGATTAACACCTTTTCTTAAAAATGAGGCAGTTGTGGGACTAGATGTCCCCTAAGCTCTCACAATCCCTGGGCTCAAGCTTGGAATGAAGTCCGGCTTAGAAAAGGGTTTTTCTTTCTTTTTTTTTTCAAGAATGCAGACACTGGCTCTACATTTAATACGGTATATTATTGATAGAGTAGCTCCAGGAAGTGCCATGGCAGATTACACTGTTAGTTCTCTGATTTTAAGCTTCAGGTGTGAGTTATTGATAGTTCAGTTGGTGGTGATGAGAGGAAACATGCTGATTCTACTCAATGATGTATTCTCCCCTTAACTGCGGTACAACCTTTTTATTTATTTATTTTTATGTTTTAAAAAGGACCTGCCGGCATTCATGCAGCGAAGGCTTGTGATTTGTGACGAGAACACAAACATTACTAGTGAAAAACAATTTCATAAATATTTTACTGGGATTTATTTCCTCTACCCATGTGCCTTACAAATTGGCTTGACTTGAGAGGAAGGGAGGGAGCGGTTGAATAGGTGGCTGCAGGAGGGGACAAATCCCGAGGGGCAGGTGCACGTCTGCTGCACCTCCGGGGTGGCTGCGTTGGAGATGGAGGGAGGGGCTGGGTTAGCCAAGGTGTGAGCACTGGAGCTCCGCCGCAAGGCCTGTCCTGTCCACTGCCGTTTTAGCCCAGACAGAGTCAGGGAAACAGAAACCAGATGACAGAAAGAGGGGGAGCTGGCCTGCGCCCCCTCTGCTTTGTGTTTACCCTGGAGGGGTGTCAGAAGGATATGGCAACCATATTGTGCATTATATTAGCCATGTTGCAGAGTGGTGCGGTGTCCCTATTTGTCCTTTCTTTGCTGGATGCATTGTCACCAGTCTGGCGTCATGCATGTTGTAAAAATCCAATAATGATCCCTCTTATTTGTGCCAGAACCTGCCTCAACATGCTTCAGTGCCATTCTACTTACATGCATTTGACCTCGGATAATCCAGTCCAGATTTGGAAAGCGCACCCTCTTAATAAAGTGCACTCTCCTAATATCTTTGTGAAAATGGTAGATAGGTCATTGTTTTATACACACAGACACACACACACACACACATGTACATATATGAATATGAATGCCATTTGGAATGATCAACCTTATTTGGAAATTAATACTCACTTAGAAATTAATTGTCTGTTCAATGCAGTTCCTCTGGCTCAAGGAAAAGAAGGCACCTCTGACTCTACTCAGGAAATTCTGACGGTACTTTCACTTTGCAGCTGTGCTGCATTTTATATCAAGGTGGCTTTGGTAAAGCTCAGCAGCCTCAGTTAAAAACCCACTACCTTCTCCCATTCTGTCCTGGCTAAAATAGCAGCCACCTTAATCCTGCAAGATGGCGTGCTTTCAGGATTTTTCGAATGATGTTACGTGCCTTTATTTTTTTCTACCGTCCCAAATCCTAGACCCTAAGCTGTATATCCCCAGAGAATAGACTCTACTGGCTATGGAATACTCTTCTGGGGTTTCCTTTCACCAACCTTAAAAGCAATGCAACCATTAATATCCAAGGCTGTTTAAGTGGCTTGTGAGTATTGGCAGATACAGTAGGCTCCATTAGAACACAAAAGAGATCCAAGAGAACTCCCTGCTGATTATTTTCAACATAAACACTTGAATGCCATGTATGCTTAGTCAGTGATTTTCTTGAATGCCACATGTGCATTGCATAGCCAGTGCTGAAAAATATAATGTCAAACGCATTGTGGGATAGGCTCCAGCATCCCTGCGACCCTGAGAGCAGGATAAGCGGTTTGGATAATGGATGGATGCATTGAACCAAAATGAGATCAGTGTTTATACCTACACAGTGCAGCAACATGTTTTCGAACCTGGATAGGCACTTGGGACAGAGCGGTGACCCAGTATTTCATGTTTACTTCACTCCATATTTTCATATGTAGAGAAACACATTGCATAGGCAATAATTAAGTATTTTATTGATTTTTGCGTTAATTAAGCAGCTGATGATGAGATGAGATGATGATGAGTATAGCAATTTACTTTGCTGTTCATATAACATGTGTAATGGTGATTTATGAAGTATATAAGTTAGCATTAAAAAGCTTCTCAAGTGTTGCGATTGGTTGTTTGAGGTTATGCCAATCACAGTGATGAATGAAAGTTTCTGATTCAGCTCCATATTGGGCTGACATGAGGTCACCACAAACGCTCGTCAGGGGCACCAAGCCATCAAATAGGCCACTTAATGTTGACAAGCTTGGCCAAAGCCTGGACAGGCAGGCGGATGGTTGGGCTGGCAGACAGGCAGACTCTGCTATCTGGCGCAGGCACAAGGGGGAGAGACAGACGGCCGAGCCATCTTTGATGACTCCCCAAGCTCATCCATCAATCACCACCTTTCCAAACCCACAAGGCCTTTTGGAGATGCCACAGATACCAGCCTCTGACGTCAGTACTGACAAGCTGAAGGGGAAGCTGGGAGATTGCTTCTCACTTGTTTACAGTCTGGTACACAAAAGTGGACAAGGCCTTTGATCTTGGCGACCTGGCATTAAAATTGCGAAGCAGGCAGCTGAACAACACTTTAGACTAAAATAGAAGGAAGGGGGCAACATGAGATTTCTGCCTATCTGTTTTAGGTCTCCAAAATGTGGCGCTGAAAGATCTCTCCACAATGCTATTTGCAATAAGTCGAGCCAGGTTTATTTGTACAGCCCAAAATCCCAGTTACAGTCTCAGAGGGCTTTACATTCACACAATGAATGACAGGTTGATACGGATGGCGACAAGGGACAGCATCCTCCGTCCTTAGATCCTGGATTCAGATGAGGAAATACTTAAACAATTCAGGGGAAAGCATCAGAGAAAGGATCCCTTTTCCGCGAAAGATAGGCATGCAAGTGGGCAAGGCAGACAATGTGATGACTGATTTAGAAATAAAACACTTATTGACTACAATAAACAAGGCAGAAAAAAAGTGGATGCAGAAAAATGTGAAGCACTCTTGCCAATGTAGCCACAAAGCAGAGACGTCCCGTGCAGCATCACCAATCATGTGCCATGGAGCCCTGGGAAAAAACGAGCACTCATCCATACAGCAGGCAGATCCAGACATATCACTCACACAGCCTGAGAGAAAGTGTAGTGCGAAAATGATGCATCGCTACAACTGTCAGAAATGTTGCTGAAGCAGTCATGAAATAAAGACCTAAAACAAAAGGCAAGCAAGAGGCCAGGCCCTCTTTTGAGTAATTCTGCTGTAACGTTGGAAAAGTTCTGTGTATGCTATTTTCCTGTCTACAGGAATAAGTACTCTATTTCAGTCTGCAGATTGCGGCTGTTTTAATCACCAAGGCATAGAGTGTTATTGTAGGAGTAATAAACTGAAGCAAGTAATGAAATGCTATTATAAAGTCACAGGTTTTTTTTTTTTTTCAATGAGCCATTATTTTTGCTACACCAGATCCAACTCCATATTTTTTCATCAAAAGACGTATCAGAGCACAGAGGGTCAGTGCACCAAAGCAGGTCTGGGGAATGGGGAAACATGCCCAGCAGAGCAATCCGTGCATCCCTTGGGGCATTGGCAAGGTGTCAGTGTGTGAGTGAAGGGATTTGTCACCAGCTGGCTTTCAAATCCCAACGATGACCCTGGTCAACTCGCTATACTCAGTCATTTTGATAAACACAAATGTCAAATGCGTGCTTTTTTACAACCTGCACTTTTCTCTCTCTACGTACCTTTAGGATTGTTATGACTGGTGCACACAATGTGACTTTCTCTGAAATGCCCTACAAAAGCAAACTAGAATAAGATGCCAGCGCTCTCTGTCGCCTTCAAGAAATGCCAAGAGACATAAGTGTCATTGGTTATTTAGAAAATGAAATATTATTTAGCCTTTCACTCAAAACCCAAATAGAACGTTTGCCCTCTTTGTGCATATTTTCTTTTTGCTGTGTGGTATAAACTTTTGCCTAGAATAGTGGCATGGCCTCTATCTTCTTTCATAGTCTGGTGGTTCTCCTCCATGCACTTCCACTCTCTCTTAAGTGAACAGGACCATCAGGCCAAAACATACTGTTTCACCATGGGACTGATGGGTGCCAGTGGTTGCCCTTTGTTCTGGGAACTGATTCCCCAAATGAGGACTTGTGGTAAAATGTTTACAATGTGGGAACTATCAGCAACCTTCAAGGAGAAACAAACCAGCATGGTGCAATCAATACTTCTTTTGTATGTTGAACCCCAACACTCAGCTCCAGAAATGTTCATCCCCTCCAGCTATATTGTTCATTTTAAATCTTCTAGCGTGCCAGCTGTCTTTTGTATCCAATTTAGGGAAGGGTAGAATTTTAGGAACATGTAATCGGGCCGACCAGTGGTGTCTGGCTTCACACTGAGGTGCAACTGTTACATCAGGATACCCTGCTTAAGTTCGTATTACTACCGCTGTCATGATTATCCGGAAACACGGTTCTTTTCACGCCTTCGTAATCTACTACGGTTCACTTGATTTAATGTGTGATCCCCTATCATCATTTGGTTTTAATCCATTTTCCAGAAAACTACACTGCTCACCATGGATGTTGGCATTGTGCAAATTCGTTGGAATGGACGCCAACATGGAATGTCTTTGATAATGGACATTATCAGTAGGAAATTGGTCATGTAGAAGTCGACTCCACTTGCCATATGAGTTGAGTGTTGGTATTTCGTTAGTAATGCTCATTCATAACAGCTGTAGATGTATACAACACATTTATTTACATGTGGCAACACATGCACATAAGTCATGAGGTAAAGAGCTCCAAAGCCCAGGATGCTATCAGAAAAATAGGTCATTTAGTCACACCTGCTGTTGGAATTTAAGGATCACCACCCGCTCTAGGCCAGCTGAGTCCTCCATTTTCTTCCTCGTTCTCTCTCAGTCCCTGGATGCATCAGGACGATTGAATGATCAAACAAATGCAGAACAACTGTTTATCTCCAGTATCACCTCGCGTCTCCTTACTCTTTCATGTTCTCTTATAATATGCGTCTCAATTGTCACTGTCAAGTCCCCAATGGTCCTGTATAGACATAATGAAATAATGAACCCTTCGGCGGTAAAAATTACCATGCACCTGTTCTTTCTTTGGCCTCGCTGCGAAGTACATGACAACTGGGTTTAAATTCGTAATCCATAGAGCTGAGTGTAGATCAGCCTCATCTGTCACTGAATCCCCTGTACCCGTCTGTTGTGCCTCTCAAATAGCCCTCAGCAGCGCCGGTATTTTCATCTAGCCTTTAAGACACCAAGGGTCTTGCTTTTTGTGCTCTAGGTACTGGTAGACAAGTTCTTCACATATTTCTTTGTATATTTAGCCAAAGTGCAGGCTTTCTGCTCTGACAAACGGGGGAAGACATCAAAGGTGTTGGAATTTTCATGAACGGTTGAAAAGATTATTCGTACGCTGGCTGGTTCTCGGGGTACCTTCAAAAGCTAGCGAGATGGCTCATATTTAATGAAGTACTTACCAGCAGCCAGACATTGATTTGTTCTTGGTGGTTACCGGCGTAGTAAGAACAAGGGAATTATTTAAGACATTATGTCTTCTCTCCCTAACTGTCATTATTATTGGCTCAAGCTCATAAATCTCCACTGTATGATGTTAACTGAAGATGTTCCTAAGGGTGCGAAGCACATTTACAGAACTGGGAGAGAATTAAATCACTGCTATTATGAAAACATTATTTTTAGAGGAATAAATTTAGCCTTTTTTTGTGGCTTTTTTCCCCCTGTTTTTCTCCCCTATTGTATTTGGCGAATTACTCCACTCTTCCGAGCCGTCCCGGTTGCTGCTCCACCCCCTCTGTCAATCGAGGGAGGGCTGCAGACTACCACATGCCTCCTCCGATACATGTGGAGTCACCAGCCGCCTCTTTTCACCTGACAGTGAAGAGTTTAGCCAGGGGGACGTAGCGCATGGGAGGATCACGCTATTCCCCCCAGTTCCCCCTCCCCCCTGAACAGGCGCTGCGACCGACCAGAGGAGGCGCTAGTGCAGCAACCAGGACACATACCCACATCCGGCTTCCCACCCGCAGACACAGCCAATTGTGTCTGTAGGAATGCCCGACCAAGCCGGAGGTAACACGGGGATTTGAACCCGCAATCCCCATCTTGGTAGGCAATGGAATAGACCGCTACGCTACCCGGACACCCCAATTCAGCCATTTTGTTTACTAAGTTCAAATTTGCAAAAGCTGGTGTAGTGAAGTGTGTCTTTTAAGATTTGAACCTCCACAATATCTCCGGAGAAACCTACAGTGGTGTTATGACATCTTTAGATTGGGCAGGCCATAAGGGAGGACACAGTCAAGTCAACTAGGCGAGGACAGCTGAAAACATGAGAGCTGTAACTGGCTGTGTACTTTCCTTTTTTAGCGAGCCTACCTTTTGATACTACAGGCACTTGTGTACGCCAAGAGTGTTAATTACAGCTGATTTCATAACCCCTCATATCAGTGGGTCAGCCAGGTTAAGCTGTGATCCGACTACCTTCAGTCTTGATCTTAAAATTGTATCCGAGGAAAGGTGCTTCAAGTATTTTCTGCTACATATTTCCCATAAACTAGAATTTGATAGACAGATACTGTACAATAAGCCTGTAATATATTTATAAAGTGGTACAATGATGTATTGAGATGGAAGGAAAGCATTTCTTTGCATTTTGTACTGTATACATTTTCATATTGACTAAATTGTTTGAATGCTGCAACCTCAGGGTCATGAATAACCATCCGGTGACATGATCACCATGTTATGGTCAAATTATTACTGAGAGAGCAACAGGCCATAAATAGATTACACAGGATGCAATGCACCCACCAGCTCTGGTATTTTCTTGGCAAATACTTCTTTAAAATCATTTGATATACCTACAGCCCTCGACTCCACAGTAGCAACATAGCATGTGCAGTTTACAAGTGACATATTTTATCAACTGATAGCATGTAGGAGAATGGCGACAACAGTAAAGGGGATGAATATGCGTCCTTTTTTTGTGTCAGTTAGCAAATCCTACCATGAAAATCCTTCTGATCATGACCCGTGTTTGGGATTCTGTGTTATGGTTCTTGATATTTAAGGAAAGGTTTCTGAAAATTTCCTGCAGGAAGTCTAATCACATTGCAAACAGGGTCAGATGACTCAGGCGGGTTTGCAATAAACAAAGTTTCAGCCTTTCGTCATTGTGACTTAACATCGACGCCGACGGTATTAGTCACCCCTGTCCGGTAAACACGTCTGCTGTACAACTGGACAAAGCTACGCTGTGACTTCTGAGCTGGCCTGGTGTTGTGATTGGATTTAAAGTCGTAAACCAAAGGCATCTCAAGAAAAGGGATCCACTGTCTATGACTGAGTTGCACCCTGGAATACCCTCTCCCCTTCCAAGAACACTACCTCGCACTGTAATTTGCTGCCAAACCAATACTGATGCTTATACATCTAAACTCCTTTTTTCCTTAAAAGGAGAGAGGGCAGTCCACCTTCAATTCAGCAATTCAGTTCACCGAGACAGTTGGAAGGCAGAAAGAAGAACGGAGATGGGAGAGAAAATTCTGTAGGGACCTGATTTCAGGCCAATGAGGGGCGTACTTGTGGTTCCACGGGTCGCAGATTTAAAGTTTCAACTATTTCCGAGAACAGAGGGAGGGTAATTTTTTAATTTCTAAATTTGACCAATATGCCTCAGTCACCAAACATCAGAAGAACAATGTTAACCTTCCTAACATAATGTTCATTTTCCATCATATCTACATTCTTTGTGTCTAGCTCTTTACCAACCTCCTCCATCATATCTGCTTAACACAGTTAACCCTGGGGACATCCAGGTAGTGTAGTGGTCTATTCCGTTGCCAACCAACATGGGGATCGCTGGTTCGAATCCCTGTGTTACCTCCGGCTTGGTCAGGCGTCCCGTCAGACACAATTGGCCGTGTCTGCCGGTGGGAAGCCGGATGTGGGCATGTGTCCTGGTCGCTGCACTAGCGCCTCCTCTGGTGAGTCGGGGCACCTGCTTGGGGTGGAGGGGGAACTGGGGGGAATAGCGTGATCCTCCTACATGCTACGTCCGCCTGGCGAAACTCCTCACTGTCAGGTGAAAAGAAGCGGCTGGTGACTCCACATGTATCGGAGGGGGCATGTGGTAGGCTAAAGCCCTCCCCTGATTGGCAGAGGGGGTGGAGTAGTGACCAGGACGGTTCGGAAGAGTGGGGTAGTTGACTGGATACAACTGGGGAGAAAAGGGGGGGGGAACCCCCCCCCCAAAAAAAACAGTTTACCCTAATGCCAATCCAAATGACTTATCAGCTTTGTATGATCCGCTGTGGCAACCCCTAACGGGATCAGCCGAAAGTAGTAGTAGTAGTAATAGATATTCAGAATACTTTGTATATTCAAAATACTCCAAAGTTCAGGTTGTTTGGCACTGAATTCAAAGCTGAGCATGTCATTAATCAGGAATCTCTCAGCAGGAATCTCTTTCAAAGCGAAGCCCGACAAACATGTCCGAGTCGCATCTCGCCGATACACCTTTTAAATCTTTGATTAAAATCCACATTTTGTACCTGAAGGAAACCAACGCGTAGGCGGAAATCTTACTGGTAACGACTACACTGCGGGAGCGGGAAAAGCGATGCCTCGGAGCTCACTCTTTCAACTCCTTTCATGTGTTGGTCTGGCAAAAAAAACAAAAATCAAACATCCCTGAAGGCTGATTCGTTATTTGAGATCGATGGTGGAGCTAACCTGTACCACTATAAGGAAACTGTCAAAGGACTTCACCAACCAATTAGAGATACGGTGGGAATACCTCGGGGAACTGTTGTCACGGTTAACTAACAAGCTTATCATCTCTGTCTCAGGGCCCTTTGGCATGCTTACCATCTTTTTTTGTTCTACCAAAATCTAAAGGAAATTTAGCAGACTTTGTGGAAACTCCATGCTTTACATATTCTGTTCATAATCCCTCAATCTGAGAACATATAGATACCATAACAAACACTAATACCGACCACAGAAATCCCTCTCGGTACGAAACATTCGTGTATCATTTGAAACACATTGTGGGAACACATTTTCATTAACCACTCAATGCAGTCTTTGTATGGCACCTTGTTGTGCAGAGACAGTGGCTCTAAGGTCGGCATACGGCTGTAAGGTTAGACATTGTGCCCCCAGGATAGCGCCGAGTTAGAACTTGGCCTTGATCAGATGGAGCTCGAGTTACTACCAGCTGCCCACCCAGATTTGCTGGCAGGTTAAAGTGTCCAAAATGAGATCCCTGCCAACAGTGAGCTCAAGCCCAAGCCCTGAGGAGAGTATTGTGTCTCTAGCAAACCTAATGCCCAGCTGCAGTAAAGGCTTGACAGTGGGGAGCTAAGTGTTCGTACCGTGCCTAGGTTAGGAAAAGCCACAAATCAGAGGTACTCCGCCCATGACTAGAGATGCCCCATAAAATACTGGAAAATGTGTGTATACTAACACAAACACGTACATGGATGGAGGATTTTTTTTGAATAGAATAGATTTTGGAAGGTACAGCGGAGAGTAAATGACTTTGGATTTTGAGTAGAATGTGTCTTGGAACATATGGTGGGGAGTCAGCCACTTTGGAAACCGTGTTCACGCAGCCTGTGTGTGTGTGTGTGTGTGTGTGTGTGTGTGTGTGAGTGAGTTAGAGAGTGTTTGTCAGGTTGTTATCACCCGACGCATTGTCTATTTGGGTCCAACTATGTATTTGCTCACAACATCACATTACATTAAATATTCGGCGGTGGAGTAGCGGCTCTGATTTTGCCAGAGGCCTGTGGCAGGCTTTAATGTACATTCATAGTGCAAACGAATTCACCAGGCAACCAGACATTTTGTGTGCTTTAATGATCATGGCTGGTGTTTTAGACTGCTGTATTAATCAAGAGCATGTGGAATTCGATGAAAGAGTGTGTGAAAACCAATAGCCTTGGTTGGGAAATGGAGTCAGAGGACCAAGTGAGAAACCTTTTGTTAGTTTAGCATTCAAATTTGAGTCTGCAATTAGCCCGTAGTTAACAGTGCTTGAAATTATACTGCAAACACTTCCATGAAGCGTTCTGTTGTTTCATGATCTCGCCTTCTGTCAGGTGTATGTGTGTTAGGGCGTCGGGGTAGCATGGGGGTCTATTCCGTTGCCTACCAACACGGGGATCGCCGGTTCGAATTCCTGTGTTACCTCAGGCTTGGTCGGGCATCCCTACAGACACAATTGGCCGTGTCTGCGGGTGGCAAGCCGGGTGTGGGTATGTGTCCTGATCGCTGCACTAGCGCCCCCTCTGGTCGGTCGGGGCGCCTGTTCGGGGGGGAGGGGGAACTGGGGGGAATAGCTTGATCCTCCTAAGCACAATGTCCCCCTGGTGAAAGTCCTTACTGTCAGGGGGAAGGAAAAAAAAGTGTGTGTGTGTGTGGTTTGTGTTGTCCATTTTTCTCCCCGTTGCTTCCCCTCATCAGACAACTCCTCATCTCTCATGTCTCCTCATGTATGTCCTCCTCTTTTTTGTCACATCAACTTTTAGTTACGAGTTGATTAAGCAAACTTTTATTGAACTTATTTTATGACATTTTTATTTTATTCGATTTTTCTCCCCGTTGTTTCCCCACTTGAGACAACTCTTGTGTTTCACACAACCCCCCCTTCCTTTTTTTTTCCTGTCAACTTTTAATCACAGGAGTTAATCAAGCACATTTTTATTTGACTTCTGGACCCAGGAAAATGCCCCAGTGATAGCCATCATGTCACGCATTGCTGGGTCTGAGTGTTTGCCACCATAGCAACAGGTTCGGGGTAGTGGGAAGAGGTGGGGGTGGGGGTGGGTGGGTGAAGTCTGTCGGGTGGGCTTTTGAGGCAGCTATTCCCATTCGATGAAAAGCCAACATTGTCACCATCCCAAAGATCCCTTTGTGTGCGGATGTTTTTGATGGGGGCCTTGTCATCTTCATGAGACAGCATGTTTGTTGACTCTCGGTGGGAGGCCTTTGAGAGGGCCTGTCACTACAAACGCCAGTTCGCTCCATTGCCCGCGCCACTCTGCCGTACAGTATTACAGTGCAGTCCCCCACCTCTCATAGAAATACCATTTTGATTTGTCAAAACTTTGGATGAATGGACTTGAAAAATGTCCTTTAAAAGCAAATGCATCAGCGTTCTCTCTTCCGTACCTTGAGGGGAAACAACCACCTCAAAAGCAGCAAAGTCCATTTCCATCCATGTGGTGAGACTTGATTTCAGTGGTATTTTTTTTTCTTTCTTTCTTTTCTTTTCTTTTTTTTTGCGGTTCATTGTAAACACACAGAATGTAATTTCTGCCGCTAGGGGTCTCTCAATCAAAACAATAACGAAAGACGGCGTTTCAGAACCAGAATCAGAATAATTTTTATTGGCAATGTAGGTTTGCACATACATGGAATTTGACTCTGGTTTCATGGCTCTCTCAGTGTACTTAACATAGAATAACAACACTACAACACAACAATCATCACATATATAGACAAGGATTGACTATATACAGGCGGAGTAACACGTGATAAAGTGCAGTGGTGCAGAGAATATATCAGAGATGCTAAATAAATGTTAGGAGGTTACTTACATCCATGTCTGAGGTAGATGGACATGACAGAGCATACCAATATACGTACAATGTACAGTACAGTATATAAAAATGGTTGGCTTTATTGACGGTGTTAAGCGTTCATTTGAATGACAGCCCACAGAAAGGAACTGTTTTTATATCTGGTTGTTTTGGGGTACAGTGCTCTGTAGCGCCTGCCAGAGGTGAGGAGTTGGAAGAGGTTGTGACCAGGGTGTGATGGGTCTGGACTGATGTTGCCTGCCCGTTTCCTGAGTCTGGAGGTGTATAAGTCCTGAATGGAGGGCAGGTTTGCACCAATGATATTCTCTGCAGACCTCATTGTCTGTTGTAGTCTGTCCCTGTTTTGTTTGGTGGCTGATCCAAAGCAGACAGCGATGGATGTACAGAGGACAGACTGGATTATTGCCGTTAGAACTGAATACGCAGTTCCTGAGGCAGGTTGAATTTCTTGAGCTGGCAGAGAAAGTATATCCTCTGCTGGGCCTTTTTGATGATTGTGTCTATGTTGGATGCCCACCTTAGGTCCTAGGGGATTGTGGAACCCAGATATATTTAGGTTTTCGCCATAGACACCATGCTGTTGAGTATGGTGGGGGGGCAGTGTTGGGGGGCTCCCCCTGAAGTCCACTGTCATCGTCACTGTTTTGAGCGTGATCAGCTCCAGGTTGTTATGGCTGCACCAGAAGATGATGGTTGTGTCGTCTGCGAACTTCAGGAGTTTAACAGACGGGTCACCTGAGGTGTAGTCATTTGTGTAGAGGGAGAAGAGTAGAGGGGAGAACATTGTTTGATGACATCGTGTATTGTCTTCATTTTTAAACAACCACCATTGCTGATTAAAATATATCTGACATGACACAGGCAGGAATCATGTTAACGGACAAGGTAGTGTATTAAAGGTTTGTTCATGTTACGTTTAGTCACATTCATTTACGTTATGTCATTTCATTCTAATGAAATAGCCGTGCGTAACATTAGCACGCGTAACGTTAGCTTGCTAACTTACCATTAGATGAGTTGACTACCCATACAGCTACTCTAGCTAACATTATGTTGCGAATTCAATCGCGGGGTAGCAAAGGACTGTTATCTGTGGTCGCCAACTCTCACGCTTTCAGTGTGGGACACACGCTTTCACCTTCAGCCTCATGCTGTCATGCTGCCCAAACAATTCTCAAGCCAAAATACTGTGACAGCAACTCATGAACAGGCAAACATATTATGGGCAGTCTTTCTGGTATAGTAACAGTTACATCAAGCGGATCACTTTGACTCTGGAAAATGGCTGAGTATTCAAAAACCCGGTTTTTCATAAGGGTCTTTCCATGGAGCTGCATCTTAACCTACTCTCTGATTGGTGCGCTTAGCTCCATGTTAATTCGACAGCTGCTCAAGTTCACAGCTGGGAGCCCAGAAGGTGTTCAAGCAAGCCAGCCACACTTCAACTAACCTGGCATGAACCAAGCCAAGGTAAGTGACTAGGACAGCTATTAATCATGATTAGTTAATTAACCAACCCAGGGTGTTTGTTTTGAATAAATGCTCTGTCAGAGCCTTCCCCCCAGTGACTCGCAGTTGTATAGAGGAGACCCTCTCATTCCCCAGGGAGAACTCCAACACGGCGGCGCTCAACTGGGGACTTGTGAGTATCCCCACACCCGCCCGGCGCCTGTCACCTTGGCCAATGCCGGAAAAGTAATGAGTCCAGCCCCTCTCCAGGAGTTTGGTACCAGAGCCCATGCTATGTGTGGAGGTTAACCCAAACTTTATCTAGTTGGTACCGCTCCACCTCCCACACTAGCTCAGGCTCCTTCCCTGCCAGAGAGGTGACATTCCACGTCCCAAGGACCAATCTGCGATGGCAGAAGTCGGCACGCCCTGGTCCATGCCTTTGCCTGCTGCCCGGCCTGCATTGCACCCTACCCCAATGCACATCCTCGCATGTGGTGGGTCCACGGGGTGGCGGCTTCATGTTGTTTTTTCGGACTGGGCCCGACCAGGCCCCATTGGCCAAGGCCCAGCCACCAGCCACTCGCCGGCGAGCTCCCTCCCTAGGTCTGGCTCCAGGAGGGGGCCATGGTTTCCCTTTTCTGGCGAGGTGCTGTAACTCTGCTGTTGTAATTTCATTGGGATTTTTGGGAATCACTCTTAGTCTGGCCCCTCACCTAGGACCAATTTGCCTTGGGAGACCCTACCAGGGGCTATTGCCCCTGACAACACAGTTCTCAGGATCACCGGGACACACAAACCCCTCCACCATGTTAAGGTGGCGATTCTCAAAAGAGAGTCTGGCCCCTCCCCTGGGACAAATTTGTTGTTTGTACTTATGCACTGAATAGCAGTTTGGAGTATCCGGCCTTCTTGGAGTCTCTGGGTGGTGTCCTGGATAGGGCTCCGCCTCGGGACTCTATAGTTCTGCTGGGGGACTTCAATGCTCACTTGGGCAATGATGGAGAAACCTGGAGGGGTGTGATTGGGAGGAATGACCTCCCCAATCTGAACCTGAGCAGTGCCTTGTTATTGGACTTATGTGTGAGTTATGGATTGGCCATAACAAACACCATGTTCGAACATAAGGTAGTTTATAAGTGTACTTGGTACCAGAACACCTTAGGCCGAAGATCGATGATAGACTTTGTGGTCGTATCATCAGATCTGTGGCCGTATGTTTTGGACACTCGGGTGAAGAGAGGGGAATAGCTTTCAACTGATTACCACCTGGTGGTGAGTTGGATCAGATGGCGGGGAAGGCTGCCGGACAGACTTGGCAAACCCAAACGTGTAGTGAGGGTGAACTGGGAATGTCTGGCGGAGGCCCCTGTCCATGAGGTCTTAAATTCCCACCCCCAGAAGAAGTTCTTCTTTATCCCGAGGGAGTTTGGGGACATGGAGTCTGAGTGGGCCATGTTCAAAGCCTCTATTACAGATGTGGCAGGCAGGAGCTGTGGTCATAAGGCCATTGGTGCCTGTTGAGGCGATAAGCTGAGAACCTGCTGGTGGACACCGGCATTGAGGGAAGCCATCAGGCTGAAGAAGGAGGCCTTTCAGACTTGGTTGGACTAGGGGTCTCCTGAAGCAGCAGACAGGTACCAGGAGGCCAGAAGGGCTGCTGCTTCGGCGGTCAAGGAAGCAAAAACTTGGGTGTGGGAGGAGTTCGGCGAGGCTATGGATGAGGACTTTCAATTGGCCTCAAGGAAGTTCTGGCAAACATCCGGTGACTCAAGAAGGGGAAGCAGGGCTTGACTCAGGCTGTGTTCAGCTGGGGAGGGCAGCTGTTGACCTGGACTGGGGATGTTGTTGAGCGGTGGAAAGAACACTTTGAAGAGCTCCTGAACCCGGCTAACATGTCCTCAGTGGAGGAGGTAGAGTCTGAAGACTCAGGGGAAGCCCCACCCATATCCCTGGCAGGGGTCTCGGAGGTAGTTCAAAAGCTCCTCTGTGGCAAGGCGCTGGGTGTGGATGAGATTCACCCTGAAATGCTGAAGGCTCTGGACATTGTTGGGTTGTCTTGGTTGACACACCTTTTCAGTGTCGCGTGGAGGTCGGACATCTCTGCTCTTCGCAGAGGATGTGGTTTTGTTGGCTTCTTCAGAACACAACCTCCAGTGCGCACTGGGGCAGTTTGCAGCTGAGTGTGAATTGGCTGGGATGAGAATCAGCACCTCCAAGTTTGAGGCCATGGTTCTCTACCAGAAAATTGTGGATTGCTCCCTCTGGGTTGGAGATGAGTTGTTGCCCCAAGGGAAGGAGTTCAAGTATCTCGGGGTCTTGTTTACAATGAGGATAGGATGGAGCGGGAGATTGACAGGCGGACTGGTGCAGCATTAGCAGTAATGCGGACGTCCCAGACCATTGTGGTGAAGAGGGAGCTGAGCCGGAAGGCAAAGCTCTCAATTTACCAGTCAATTTTCGTTCCAACCCTCACCTATGGTCATGAGCTTTGGGTAGTGACCGAAAGGGTGAGATCGCAGATACAAGCGGCTGAAATGAGTTAACTCCGTAGGGTGTCTGGGCTCAGCCTTAGAGATAGGGTGAGGAGCTCGGACATCCAGAGGGAGCTTGGAGTAGAGCCGCTCCTCCTTTGCATTGAAAGGAGCCAGTTGAGGTGGTTTGGGCATCTGATTAGGATGCCTCCTGGGTGCCTTCCTTTGGAGGTTTACTGGGCATGGCCAACTGGGAGGAGACCCTGGGGCAGACCCAGAACTCTCTGGAGGGACTACATGTCTAGTCTGGCCTGATAACGCCTTGGGATCCCCCAGGAGGAGCTGGAGGGCATTACTGGGGAGAGGGACTTCTGGAGTGCCCTACTTAGCTTGGTGCCACCGCGACCCTAACCCGGAGAAGCGGCTGAAGATGAATGAATGAATGAATAAATGCTCTGTAAGTTACAGAGCAAGTTTAAGCTAGTTTAAAGTAAGTTAACAGCTAGTTAGTTATGTGTGTGTGTGTGTGTTGTATATATTTGGTTGAGTGAGTAAGTATGGTCATGTGTAGATTCGGCTGTGTGTCTGCGTGTGTGTATGTTCATGTATTGGCCATGTGTCTGGAGTTGGATTCTTGTGTTCTTTTGTTTCTTTTTGTTTATTATTTCTGGTTCTTGCTACATTTTCCTGATTCTCCTCTTCCTGTAAACCCTTTTTATTGCCCTTTTAACTTATGAACATTCAGTCAAATGTAATTTTGATATAGGAAAGAACTAATCTTTGACATTCATTAGTGAACGAACCTGTGTGCCCTTTATTGTGTTAGTGTATGTCTAATATTGTGAAATTGTGAGTATTTCCCTCGGTGGAAGTCCGGGGGTGGCTTAGTCAGGTTATATCCTTAAATCTTAGACCTAAACTCCTGCTCTTGCCACATGTGTGAGCTGCATACTTTTTTTAAACCCTGAGGGTGAATTGAGTCCAAATATGTGCAAGTGATTTATTGTGCGTGATAAGACCCATGACATCAAAATCTCACTCCAGCCAAGATACCCAAAGTTGGCAACCCCTTCAAAACAGTCATACTAAAAATAACCTTTGAGTGTGTTGAATGTTTTTATAACGTTATAACGTTACCATGCACATTAGCTTGGTGGCCGGCATGAGCCACTTGTCATAGTAGCGCGCTGTAGTAAGCTGGATCGATATTGAAATATCGGATCAATAAATTCGGTCTACTGGATTACCGTGTTGCAAAATGGCATGTGATTAATTGAAAAATTATGCTGTGTGACAAAAAATGCTGTATTACTGTTATTAAGTATAATTCTCTGACATTGTATGATTTACACCTACCTTAGGGCATGTATAACTATTTAGTGGTTACTTAGAGTTGCATTGTAACTTATCTCAATGGTGCAACCGCTTTTATATTAGTAATGTGTAAATCACAGCTTCGGCGACAGAATGTGCAGCAAATGGCAATGAATAATCATGCTCCATCACGAGTGAGCAATACAAACAGTAAACAATAGAGTTGCTGGCTAGGAGTTCGTGTTATTTTTACCACCCATATTTCGCGAAGACCCGCCCCTACCCTGCTTCTGATTGGGTAACCCTAACCCCACCTTTCCACCTGAACCAATCTAACCAGCGGAGGGAACGAGTATTAACCAATCGGCGGCAGAGTTCGCAGAATGCAGGTAAAGGGAATATGACGACAACAGGCGACCAAATGAAATGCACCGTTACCTTGAATAAAATTATGGATTTCTCTGGGTTTGAACATTGTTGGAAACATTTGGGATAATGTAAGTACACAACTCAACAAAATACACATGGGTCTAGTTTGTAGATATTTTAATGCGGAAATGTTGTATATTACAGCTTTAAGTGGTTTAGTGGTTAACTCACTGGCTATTTTCTGGGGTCTAGGGGACATGCCGCATTGCCCCAGACCATTTTCCCCTACATAGACTCTGGACATAGTTATGAACATGAGAAGGGAACGTTATTGTAAGTTTTACAACATCCATCCATCCATCCATCCATCCATCCATCCATCCATTATCCAAGCCACCGATCCTTAGTAGGGTCGTGGGATGCTGGAGCCTATCCCCGCAGCCATTGGGCGGCAGGTGTGGAAACACCCTGGACAGGCTGCCAAACCATCATGGGGCAGTTTTACAATATATGTAGCTTAATTTTCTAATTAAATCTATCTTTTTGCATATCTCACAGTCCCCTACACACATGCATTTCTTCAGAGGGTTCAGAGTGCAGGGTCAGCAGTTTTTTTTTTTTTTTTTGCTCAAGGGCACTTTAGGTAGAGATGATGGGCACAGTTAATATAACACCAGCCACCCTCCAGCTGAAATACACCCTCTTGTTGGTGCTAGGACTTGAACCAGGAATCTTTTGGTTACCAGTTGGCCTCTTTACTTCAAGGCCATCCTGGCTACTGGCGCTCAGTGGCAGATAGCGGTAACATGGAAGTGAACAGGGCAGTGATCGTGTCCTATTAAAAAAAAAAAGGGAAAAACTGATTAGAATGACTTTCTAACCTTTATTTGTGATTAAAATTATGAATATGAGCAATGGAGGTATTCACTTCTCTTTTTTTTTCTGCGCTTCGCACGAACCTCTGGAGAGGTCAGAATCGTAAAACAGCAGAATAGGTGAGAACAATCTGATGATATTAAATTGTACAACCCAAGAATACACATATTAGCTATTCATTTTGCTATTAGCTCTACTGACTCATGAATATTCACTATTCATGAGTCACTAGAAGTGCATTTTGTTGCTTTTTTTAGAGAACGGGATCGCTGCCCAGTTCACTTCCATGTTAGCGCTGGCTGCTCTTGCTGAGCGCATGTTCATAACTACATTCAGACATGGAAAGATTATCTGGTGATTGATGTCATGAATAAGGCTCTTCAGACTCCTCTCATTATATTCAAATTCTGTTAGTGACAAAAAAAGAACAGTGGACATCGTTTCACGATCAGCATTTGCCCTGAAGGATTACGTTGCAGCTCAGTGCACAGTACTCTGCTGATGCTAGATTGCTCAGTACTGAATTATATTAGAAAGATTCAGCTACTCATTGCTTGGTTTGACTCCTTAAGATGGGAAAATAGGGCTTAGGTTAAAAAAAATGCTGGATTTTTCTTTTAAATTAGCCACCACAAGTTAACTAAAAAAAAACAACCCAAAATTAAAAATGAATCTGAGCTTGAAATTCATCTTTGGCATTTTATCAGATTTCATTGAGTCCGGGCCCTTGTAAGAGGCATCACAACAATTTTAGATACTGACTGTCTCAAATCTTATTGCCTGGATATGCTGCTATGAGTGAATAAATGGAGGTTCCTGAGTTGTGGATCTGCTGGAATCACTCAAAACAGTGAAGAGGTTATTTGTGACAACCCTGATCCACTGTACAGAATTTGGAGCTCATGATATCAAGTGTATTGAGGGTGTGTATGGGGTGGTGGCTGGGGGGTGGAGGATGGGGTTGGAAGCTGGTAGCTGTTGAGGTACTAGAGCAGCTGGTAACTCCAATCTCTGTATGTTTGAAATGTCTGGCACTCAACCCAGAGTCAGGAATCCAGCCATTCATTCCCGGGGAGCGTAAACAAAACCATGCAGGTCAGTGTCTGCCATCATGGCCACCACAGTCTCCTTGACACTGCGAGACCAGAAGCTCTCAGAGTAATGCATTTTGGGACTGTCTACATTTGGAGTACATTGTGTTTTTGCTGAAACCAAGGCCACCCACTCTGTGAGCCAAATTTGGCTATATATGGGACTTTTCCATCAAGTGCAAAATAGTTTCCTGGTTAACTGGTTAATTTCAACATAGGTTTTTGTAATATCAGAGGTGTGTTTTGATCTACACAGGCATATTAATAAGACTTTTTCTGGATATGAAACCAAAGAAAATAATATCGATATGTATTTTTCAAGATCTCCAACAACCAAAGCCATTTAGATACATTCTGGCCTTCTATGTCAGCAGTTATGGGTACATCTGAACTGACAGGATATTGGCCCTTTTCTTTTTTGTATTTTAAATGAATAATCTTACTGATTAGATTGACAAAATGACAGCTGATGATTTATATGGGTTATTGAGGGAAGACATTGTTCTAACTAATTATTTGGCCCATTGTTTTGATTTGCTTTGGCCAAGACCATGACACAGACTTTAGAGAGCAGAGATGATGATGATGGGTGACGGAGGTCATGAAGAGGTTAAAGAGACAGTGCCACAACAGGAGGGACTTTGGTTCAATACCAGCAACAATCAATGTTGTGTTTGTTATCAGCTGTGTTTTCTTGAATGGGACCTCAAACCTGTACCTCACTCAATGTACGTTACCCTTCATAACTGAGGCTGCCAAATGGCCAGTTGGAGGAATTATTGTCAAGGTTGGAAGGTTTGGCCATTAGCGTTGTGAAGCAAAAAGGGAGTGACAGTTGTCTCCATTATTCATTAGATGTTCCCCCATAATTTCAAGCCTAAAGATCCTGTGAGTCCGTATGAGTGCTGAGATTTCCATCTGAAGTCTCTAACTAGCTGCTTTTTTCACACATGCTTAATGATGTTCTGATGGAAGAGCAAAAACATTTGGTCCACTCGACTACACCTCCTTCAAAACGTTCACCTATATGTACCGCCATTTTCTCATCTCATGACATTTCCTTAAATCTCTTCCCTGGGGTGCCCTGGTGGCTCACCTGGTAGAACGCGTACAACATCATGCTGAGTCCTTACTGCAGCGGCCTTGGTTCGAATTCGGCCCGGCCCTTTGCTGCATGTCATCCCCTCTCTCTCTTTCCTGTCTCTCTTTTTTTTTCCTCCCCAATTGTATCTGGCCAATTACCCCACTCCCCTGAGCTGTCCCGGTCACTGCTCCACCCCCTCTGCCGAGATGCAGAGCTGCAGACTACCACATGCCTCCTCTGATACATGCGGAGTCGCCAGCCGCTTCTTTTCACCTGACAGTGTGGAGTTACGTCAGGGGGATATAACACATGAGAGGATCTATTCCCCCCCAGTCCCCCCCCCCCCAAACAGGTGCCTCGACCGTCCAGAAGAGGCGCTAATGCAGTGACCAGGACACATACCCGTATCCGGCTTCCCACCGTCAGACACGGCCATTTGTGTCTGTAAGGACGCCCGACCAAGCCGAAGGTAACACAGGGATTCGAACCGGTGAGCCCCGTGTTGGTAGGCAATGGAATAGACTGCTACGTGCAGTAACTAGGACACACACCCGCATCCGGCTTCCCACCTGCAGACACGGCCAATTGTATCTGTAGGGATGCCCGACCAAGCTGGAGGTAACATGGGGATTCGAACTGGCGATCGCCATGTTGATAGGCAGTGGAATAGACCGCTATGCAACCTGGACGCCTCTTTCCTGTCTCTCTAGTATCACTGTCAAATAAAGGCGAAAAATGCCACAAAAAAAAAAAACCAAAACATACAAAGCAAATCTCCTCCTTCCCTGAACTGAACAGTTGAAAACCGAAGGTATTTTCTAATGTACCCTATATGTTCTCCGAGGGATGTGGCAATTATTTCTTTAGCATTACTCTCTTTCTGAGTGATGACAAACCAAGCCATCTTCAAATCAAGTACCTTAGCGCATGAGCACGGGACTCTTTAAAACCTTGGCTCAACTAACACCCCCAGGGAAAAGGTCCTTTTTAAAGGAAATTAAAGTAATATGCTTCTGAAATCTCCTGTTTTCCCCCCTTTGGCCAAGTTCAGCATTGACTGACAGGCTTTTCAGTTCCAAACCCCTCAAAGCTGTCGGCGTCAGGCCTCAACAGTCAGTTGCTCACCACGTGGCCCCATTTTAAAGCCCAGACACTGTTCTTCCAGTGACCACAAGCATTACTCTCTGGTCTGACAATCTTGTGCCTTTCCCCCCCCTTCCCCAAACCGCCACCACATATGTGGGTCTTTGGTGCTTTGGATCTAATGCACGAGCAGGTGTTTATCCTTGCAAGCGGACACCAGAGTATCTCTTCGCTTTGCAGCTTTTTGCCCCTGTGCTAAAGCAACCGTCGAACTGGTCCTAATATTTCCCTAGTGCCTCATTTCATAGCAACCATGTAGTCCTGGACCCTTCGTAGTACCCCTCATTAGGCAGCCATGTGGGCATGACAGCACTGTTTCTCACAACTGTCACAACTAAGGACACGTCATGTCCATATGTCATCTGGGTATGACACTCTGCTTGGCATAAGCATGTTTATTTTTTTCTTCTAAATCACGGCCAGCGCTAACACCACGGCCTACAGTATGCGTCCCCAACAGTCATGCCCAACCTGATTTACGATGAAGTGATTTGGTTGCACGGATTGTTTTTGCAGCGTGTATCGACTTTTCACGTGCTGTCGTTGGATGCACTTCAGAGAGAGTTGAGTATTGGAATAGATCATGGAGAGAGAACCAGAGGCTGACTCAGGCAGTATTCACACCTGTTATTTAGCAGCAAGTTGAACTTGTAATCCCCTGTGCCATCATTACACAACATGCCAAATGAAGACTCATGCCAACATGCAGCTGGCTGATTTCAATTGTCCGAAGGGCAAAATGTGAGTCCGATAAATCCTCATACAAATATACAGTATAAATATATCCAAATTATACACATATATATTAAGTACCATGAACTTCATGAACACTAACCTATTGCTGACGATGTTTACTGATCAAATTCAGTTTTTACACGATGTCCAAATGTGTGTGAAACTTGGAATTCAGCCCAAATTCCATCCTGAGACACTATCTTAGATGAACAGCCTCCACCCAGATTCTTTTTGGATTTTTTCCCCCTCTTTTTCTCCCCAATTGTATCCGGCAAATTACCCCACTCTTCCAATCCATCCTGGTCGCTGCTCCACCCCCTCTGCCAATCCGGGGGAGGGCAGCAGACTCCCACATGCCTCCTCTGATGTGGAGTCGTCAGCCGCTTCTTTTTACCTGACAGTGCCGGGGGGATGTTGCGCATGGGAGGATCACGCTATTCCCCCCAGTTCCCCCTCCCCCCTGAACAGGCGCCCCGACCGACCAGAAGAGGCGCTAGTGCAGCGACCAGGACACATACCCACATTCAGCTTCCCACTCACAGACACGGCCAATTGTGTCTGTAGGGATGCCCGACCAAGCCAGAGGTAACATGGGGATTCAAACCGGCGATCCCCATGTTGGCAGGCAACGGAATAGACCGCCACACCACCTGGATACCCCCAATAGATTCATTTTGATGAGGTGAACTAATGAGTTTGATTGGACCATGCTTCCAGCAGACGCTGTCATTACTGTCTTTGTGGCTGTTAGCAATTCCCTCCAATCTCACATGTAGAGCGACAAGTTTAGAGTAGGTGTGATTTCCATGTGCCAGCCCAGACGTCTGTGTTGATGACCGAGTGGGGTTGTGACATGCTTTATGTTTCTAGGTGCAATCACTGAAGCATAAGGCAACACCAGCAGCTGCTCCGAAAGCTCGAGCTTACGCGTAGAGTGAGATCTTAACACACGTGTGAAGCACAGGCCTCTTAGCCCATGTATGAGTCAATGACACGGCTGCTGTCACTGAAACAAATGGTGTCATTCGCCCCTCTCGCTTTGCAGGGCGTCTTACAAGTTAATACCACCTCCATTATAGTTTATGTCACTCTGGTTATGGCCCTCACAGTTGACTGAACAATAGTGAAATACTCATTCATGTGTTGTTTCGATGATTGTCTTATGGGTGTTACTTGGACAATTGGTTCATAATAGTATGTTTTTTGGGGGGTTTTTTTGCTCTCCTTTTTCTCCCCAATTGTATCTGGCCAATTACCCCACTCTTCCAAGCTGTCCCAGTCACTGCTCCATCCCCTCTGCTGATCTGGGGAGGGCTGCAGACTACCACACGTCTCGTCCGATACATGTGGAGTCGCCAGCCGCTTCTTTTCACCCGACAGTGAGGAGTTTCGCCAGAGGGACGTAGCGTGTGGGATGATCACACTATTCCCCCCAGTTCCCCCTCCCCCCTGAACAAGCACCCCGACCAACCAGAGGAGGTGCTAGTGCAGCGACCAGGACACAAACCCACATCCGGCTTCCCACCCGTAGACACGGCCAATTGTGTCCGTAGGGACAACCGACCAAGCCTGAGGTAACACGGGGATTCAAACCGGTGATCCGTGTGTTGGTAGACAATGGAATAGACCGTCACGCCACCCGGACGCCCCGTAATTATTGGGTGTCAATATTCACATTGCTATCAAGCCAAAATTAATTGGAACTGACAACATCCTATTTTCAATACCATCTAAACACAACTAAGGCTTGATATGACCTCTGTTGTGCTTGTTATAATTGTTACATACATGAGCAATGACATCAACTCAAACAGAAAAATGCAATCAATCCTCTTAGTCCATAATTTATGTGTATTTTTTTAAAATACTGAACATCTTTACATAGCTACATTGCATGTGCCTTATTTGACTTTCAACGACTGTCTTCTGACATCTCAGGGTCGGCTGTGAGCCTAATTTGAATAACTGCCGCTGCTTGTGCCAGAAAAACTGATAAATCAGAACGGGAAATCATTTGCAATCCTTTCACACACCCACACACCACCCAATAGCCTTGGTTGGTGCATTCGGGGTGGAAAAAAAAAAACAACCCCACACACAATATTGCCTCTCTATTTTGCTCCATATTTATTGAAAAGCACAGCATGGGTGCATTTCATTTTGTTTGGAGACTAAAATGTTTACAGCCAAAAGATTTTTTTTCAGAAGTGAATGGAGAAAGTTGGGCAGAGAGAAGTTGAGATTCTTTGCATCTGGGTAGTGGAAATAAGTCATGCCGCGTTTGTGAGTTTTCTCCCAAGTAATTTTCCCTATTGATAGGCACTGTAATTCCTGCTACTTAACCGCCGCTATCAGGCATTAAGCAGACATCGCCATCGCCATTCATGGTCTGGCTGATGAAACTTGGTGTATTTCACTGGCTGAAGGAAGGGTCACTAACTTTTCTCCAATTTCGCTGCAGGAATAATATACTATCTGTCTCATTTCCCGGCCGTGTTGCCAGCTTCCTGTCTGGGATGCTCCGCTTTAGCTTAGCGAGAACTCGGGGAAACCAGTGCAGCTTGAACTAGACCTGACACTATATACTTCGGCCTACCCATGTTCTTGGACGTGCCATACGCATGCAAGTATTTCCACTGGGATACACCGCACCGTGTGTCTGGTGATTAATTGTGATGAATATGGGGAGTCCACTGTGCCAATATCCACAGCGAGAGGTAAAATGTCACTGGAAAATTTGATGAAATGAGACTGCGCGCTCAATAAACGGCATGATAATTGGTCCCATCTAATTTGTTGAAAGTTTTTTGGGGAGTTTTTGTAGTAAAATAACAATGTGATATCAAAGCACATTCCAGGGATCGACAAGTTGTGTGTGTGTGTGTGTGTGTGTGTGTGTGTGTGTGTGTGTGTGTGTGTGTGTGTGTGTGTGTGTGTGTGTGTGTGTGTGCGTGTGTGTGCGCGCGCGTGTGTTACAAGTATCAGCCACAAGACACCTCAGGATCACATTCACTGTGGGCTCATTTATGGGAAATGCAAAAAGACATTTCTGAACTGCTTAGCCTAAAATCACACTTTATTATGAAACTGAAAAAAGTGTCAGCACATTGGTGAGTAGTACTCCCTCGATACCTCTGGTATTCAAACAGTTGTTTGACTGCTGCGAGTCCTGCGCTCTTTATTTAGAAGGAGACGGAGGCGGCCACTTGCCAAGGTTTCCTCTAAGACATTTGTTTATTTTCGCAGGGTGAGAGAGCACCAAGGGCCACACAAGTGGATGCTCAACAATTGCAAAAGAAAGATAATAAACAAAATAATTGCTGGAGCAAGGCATTTCCTTTCACAAATCAGTCCCCTCGCAGACACAAAATTAGGTGGTCCTATCAAATTGAAGATTTCGTCGTTGATTTATGATATTTTTTTTTTAGCAACCGCTTAGATGAGCGAATAAGTGCCATTGAGACATTTCTTTTGTTCCGACAGAGTATATTGCTTATATTCAAAACATGTTTTTAAAAGGAATCTCAAATGAATACCCACGTTCATGTAATATATATATATATAAGTTCTTTTTTTTCCCCTATTGCCTTGCCCAGGGGCACAGACAGGAGTATTAACCTAACATGCATGTCTTTATGATGGTGGGAGGAAACCGGAGCACCTGGAGGAAATCCATGCAAACAAACATGGGAAGAACATGCAAACTCCACACAGAAAGGACCTGGGACGGCCTGGGGTTTGAACCCAGGTCCTTTTTGCTGTGAGGCAACAGTGCTAACCACTGGGCCACCGTGGCAACCCAGTATAGAACATTTGTGGTGCTATCTCACTACCTTACTTTCTGCCTACTGACATTAGATATTATGGTGGTGGTTTTTTTTAATTTTATTTTTTTATGATGGCTTTGATAGGCCCTGTGATGGCCTGGAGGCCTGTCGAGGGTGTCTCCCCACCTGCTGCCCAATGACTGCTGGGATAGGCTCCAGCATCCCGTGACTTCAATTGGAATAAGTGGCGTGGATAATGGTTGGATGGATATATATACGTATATATATATATATATATATATATATATATATATATATATATATATATATATAAAACAGTCTGAAATATTACACAGAATACTTTAAAACAGATAACATAACTCAAAACATCATGTAATATATGTGTGTGTCTCCTTACACACATATATTACATGAAAATGCCCCATCAAATTAGTATTGTTAACATGTCTGTTTTGTTTGTCTTTCTTCGCCTTGCAACGCGGTCCCATCATACATCGGCTGTCTGATAAAAATTGTCTCATTATACCCTCTTATGATGCACAGCTCATCATCTAAACACAAAATTAACCGAAATCCCAGCACTTTACACTTCAAAACCATAGATACAGATTCTACAAAAGTACCCTCGGAGAGAGCAGTGCCACAAAGGTGCAGTCAAAGCATGACCTGGAGGAAAATATCTATCTTTCTCCATCCATCCATCCATCCATCCAGCCATACAACCATCATCCATCCATCCATCCATCCCTCCACAGTTCTGCGACAGGACATAAGCTCATCCTGAAAAACCAAGACAGCGTTTGTTGGCCTGGCTCCTTTATAACCACCGATTGAATAACTGTTATCCGCAAGTTACAGTCAGAATGAGTTATTCAAGACAGGCTTTATGGTTAAAGCAGAACGCCAGCTCTTAATTTAAAACTGCTGTAATTACTGTATCAGCCACCACATTAAATGGCAATATCACAGGAAGAGGTCATTCACTTCTGCAAATTGTGAATGTGTAATAACAATGTTGTTTTCTGACTTTGGTCTTTGTTTTCATTTCAAAAATGGTACTTTTATTTTCAAAGGTATAGCTAGGAAATCAAAGTGAAATTAGCGTCAGCCTTCCTTGCGTGACTAAATTGTATAATCTACGACCGGGAAGCGTGAATACAAACGTTCCTTAAAAGAAATACAAGCATCTGTTTCAGTTACACCTGGCATTTTATACAGGAATAATTACATGGAGCAACCAGCCTCCCTGTTAAAATGAATTTTAAACTTATGGTACGGCTCATAAAAGTTGCAAACTTTGCCCTTTGGCATTTGTGGTCAAACAGTCATGTTTTCAGTCGAATGGAAACAATGGGGAGTATACATTCACAGCCGGAACATAGAGGAATCGTGGTGAAATGGGTAACTCTATCTGCAGCATTGGAGGTCTTATATAAAGCATTCTCTAACAAAAAACCCAGTTTGATCCAAAACTAAGGGTGTTCCAAAGTCTCTCTTTTGTTGATGGGGAAACCATTTGTGGGCTGTGATAGTCACCCCCACTTCCAAAGATGTTTCCGTCTGAGCAGTAATTTCATTTGATGGGGAGACTTGTCACAGTTCAAATAAAGGGGATTATGAATGCAGGGATCATTATGTGTATGCTCAGTGAAATGCCTCCGATTCAGAAAGTCTTCACAACAAGTGGATTTCCATCAGCAAAGCTGTGTCAGATATGGGGTCGAAAGCTTTCCAGATGCTCTGCATGGTCAAACTGAGCTTACCCGGCACTGCAAGTTCAATTAGTACTCCCGAAATGTAGTCTTTCAAGAGACTTTGTAATTGCGGCATGCAATTTCTCAAAGTGTATCCCGTACCCCAAAAGTCATGGCCTACCCATCCCTTTATACTTCCAGCACACGATTGTTCAGCAACCATCTCCACATAACTGCTTACTTGCCAAAATACACAAAGGTTCACTTCATGAACAGTCTCCAAGCAACATGTTCCATACCCTCTCTTTTCGCATCTCTCTTTCTCCCTCCTTTCTCATTAGCAGTCCTTCATGAGCTTCTGGAGGTTTCTGCCCCATCCCACATGGATGGGGACTTTGTCTGTGCCCCCCCTCCACGGATGAAGGCTTCATAGTCGAGGAGTAAACCACATGGAAACAAAAGGATTCTTTCTCCTGCGCTCACACATTGGAGTAATCTCACAGACAGCTGTTCCCATTGCGGGTGTCCTGACTCTCTAACTTGCTGTCTCCCTGCATCCCATCCGCTCCACTTGATTTAGTTCTGAATTATGAAAATACCAACACAGTGAAATGGAAGAGGCCTACCAAAGTGCTTGACAGAGAATAGGAGCTGTGTGTACAACAAACCCCATACGCCGTGTATCTCACCTTCAGCTAATTGGATGGCTCAGCCCGGTTTCTGATTCTCAGGTGGTGGAGCTATCGAACTACTGAAGTTGTTTTCTTGTGATAAGCTCACCCGCCAATCAAGATGAATGACTTCACTGCACCCACAAATTCCACTCGCGGAGGGCGTCTCTGGGTAATGAGGGAAGACTGGGATTTCGATCAAAGTCATATAACCTCAAAATGAGGGTCTAAGTGTAAAGGCAGGGGCCGCTCCAGCTCTCTGGTTCCATCACCACAAGGTTAACGTAAATCTCCTTAGTTGGGCGAACTTGTTTCTCAGACGTGAAGCCAGTGTGACCCAACTTTCTGTGGTTCTTTTTCTGTTATTTCATTCTCTATAAACACAGCACCTGTGTCTACAATGGAAGGGGAAGGTGCTCGGTTGAGGTATTGTGATTGGTTTTCAGTCCTTTTGGTAGCACTCTACCAAGTTGCATCCTTACTAATTCCAGAGGAAGAAAAAATTTGTTTATTTGCTGAAATGCACAAGTTGTGATGCATTGTGCCTGAAATGACATGTTAAATCATATTTAAAGAAAAAAGGGGCAGCTCTTTCATGAAATGACCGTGTGTTCAAAGTTTCCCTCCCTGAACCCCAGAGGGCTAAACCACAATCATCTGGATTCTCCAACAGCTATTAAATATATGAATTATATCCGTACCGTTTATTTCTGCAGGACTGGTTGCTCAACTTTTGCACTGTACACAATGTAACCAGTGTTTGAGAACCCGTTGGTCATATTTTATTCTAGGAATGACTACTACTACTAATAGTTAAATCACTGACCACGTTAAAGAGGTTCAGTTGAAGTTCAAAGTTCTCACTCACAGCATCAATATATGTCATAAACTAGACTTACTATATGGTAAACATAAACTTAGTATATACCAAGTTTTATGCATTATTGAATTGATTTGTTTTAATTGTTCTTATTGTTTGTTTGGTTTTTTTGCACAATTCAAAAAAATGCACAAAAAGGACAAAGGTAATAATTAATATACAGTGCAGGGAGAGGCAGAAACCCCAGTGGGCTTATTTGAAGCCTCCACCTAAATAATGTTAAAATTCCACAATGTTATAGAGAACACAAAATTAACATACAGAAAATAACATGACTACATAAAAGTGATGGCAAACTAATAGTAACAAAATATGACAACAATAATAATATCAAAATAAAAGCAGAATGTGAGTGTGTGTGCGCATGTATGTGTGAGTGTGTGCATGTGTTCCTGCGTGCGAGCAAGCATGTGAGTGAGTGTGTGCCTGTGTTTGTAAGGGGGATAGTGGTTTATACGGTTGTGTTGACTCCTTAGCAATAGTAATGATGCATGTCACTATGAGGGAAACAAATAAAACGTAGATACATAGACAACAATACATGAGGGATGGCAGTTACAAAACAGCACTTAAATGGCCTTTTAAGCATTTTTTTGTAACATTTTATAGAGAAACAGTTTTTTGCCATGCGGGAAAAGCCTTTCCGTAATTTGGTACCCTTAAATCTTATCGAAAATGTACCTCTGCAAGTGAGAATTTTAGGACTAGGAAAATCTGAAGATTGATGAGTTGAGTCAGAATGGACCTGTGAATTTGTTTTCAAAGTAAACCTTGATCTGCTCAGAGATATTCCCTTCACTTAAATGTATCTTATAAATAAAAACACATATTTGAAAAATATTGATGTCATAAATAGTAAAATCTAGAGGTTTTGAAATAGAGGAGCAGATGAGATGTGTGACTGATTGGATTGCAATCTGAAGGACCAGAATTTTGTGGAGAGTAGTAGGAAACTACTATAACAATATGAAAGAGAGGGATAACTTAGACTGTTATAAAGAGTAAGAAGACGGTTTATGGTGATAAGATGACTAACCTGCCTTATTATACCAATAGATTTATTTATTTTTCTGCTAGCCCAGTCAGTTTGTTCTCTCCAACTCAAACTCTCATCAACAATAATTCCCATGAATCTTGTGGTTGACACTTGAGGCATCTCAACAGACTCAAAAGTAGTTATAAGTAAAAAACCTTAGAATATGATTTTTATTTTTTATTTTTTGCCACTGAAAATTATAGTTTGATTGTGATGGCTTTGTGGCCTGTCTAGGGCGTTTCCCCTCCTGCCGCCCAGTGACTGCTGGGATAGGCTCCAGCATCCCCGCAACCCTGAGAGCAGGATAAGCGGTTTTGATAATGGATGGATGGATGGATTAAAAGGAAGTTTATTTAATCTGAACCATGTAGCGTAGACAGGTAAACCAACATTAACATCCTTAATCAGTGAAAATAAATTTGAATGAGAGAACTAGAGTTGTGTCATCTGCAAACATGATTGGAGAAAGGATATTTGGGACATTAAAGAAATCATTAATATAGATAGGGAATAATAATGGTCCAAGAATGGAACTCCACAGAGTAGTCCGACTTTGTTGGAATAGCAACCCTTAACACAAACAAACTCCTTCTGTTGAAGACATAACGTTTTAACCATTTGTACGAAGTATCATGAAAAACATATTTATGCAACTTTTCCAATAAAACACCGGTTAACTGTATCAACAGCTTTTGAAAGGTCTATGAAAGTAAATTCATTATCAAGTGCAAAGTTAACTCAGTCAGGTGAAGCAGAGCCATATAAGTGAAGTGATTTTTCCAGAAACCATATTGGTGTTTGTAAAGAATTAAACTAGAATCTAGATGAAAAAGAATAATTTTGCATGTATTTTTTTTCTATTATTTTTGAAAAACGGCAAAATAGCTATGAGTCTATAGTTATTAAAACAACATGGCTCATATGTTTGAAACAGAAGAATAACTTTGGCAGCTTTTAAATCCACTGGCACAGTGCCTGTTTTTAAAGACAAAGAAAAGATGTGAGAGCAAGTAGATGCAATATTGACTGTTTCACCTGTTTGACAAGGACTGCAGAAATATTGCCATGACCAGCTAAAGATGTTTTTAGTTCATCAATTATGTCATATATTTCTTGGATATCAGGAGGCTTAAAGGAGAAGATGATAGGAAATTTTCTTTGAATAAAATCCAGTGGATTGCCACGACAAGCAGAAATTTTGTTAGCCAATTCATAACCAATATAAAAAAAAATCATTAAATTTTTGAGCAACATCAAATGGATTTTTGAGAGAATTTTCACCAACCAAAAAGACTGAAGGTAGCTCTGGGGTTGTGTTTTCTCTTTGCAACAACTGATTTATTACTTTCCACATGGTTTTAATGTCTTTTGAACACCTCTTAAATTTTTGGCTGAAATATTTTATTTTTTTTGCAGATCTAATGGAATGAATATATTTATTTCTATATATCTAAAATAAGTTGTGCAATAGTAAGGATGGAAGTTGAAGCCAAGCAATTACGTAGAGTTAAACTATCAATAAGAACGATCGGTTGTGAGTTGTTTATTCAAGGCCTAAAACAGTTTTACCAGTTTTTTTATTCACAGTCTAACTAAAGTTATATGCATGAACAAGTACACCATGTGTAATTACGTAAATTCCACTTCAGCTCACTCTTTCGTCATATTGCCACTTTTATTAGTGTATATTTCCTGAACGTGTTGGAATCTTAGCTCCAGTGCCTTCTGGAGATCTGACAAGAACCAGGAGAAATCAAGTCAGTGCGATTTTGACGCTGCAGATCAACACCCACCAGTGCTAAACTAAATTGTGATAGAGTGCAGAGCCTACATGCACCCTGGAGCTTGGAAAAAACACTGGCCTCCTTAGCAAACCCAGAGGGCAGCAGGTTTACTAGTCGTAAACACAAAAAAACATTTAGGAGCCAAACCAAGATTTATGGTACTCCTTAATGTCCTCTGGCACAGTTAAACATTAAGTGAGACGTGTAAACACTTAGGTAAAGCAAAAATGCCTCTGAATTCACTTGAGCATTTATTCATAGCCAAGCCAAATTGACAAGTGTATGGATTTACTCACAATATGTGCCCATTGGTTTCACAACTCCCTTACTACCAAGATCCAAGTCCAAGTTGAAGTCTGGACGATTTAATAGATGATCCCTTTCTAGAAAAGGATCATTAAATACCTGTAAGCTATATCTCATTATTAATCCTCATGGTGAAGATCAAGTCAGGAATGAGTGCTCTGATGCTTAGCCAGGTCACTTTGGAGGTGAGAGAGTTGCTCCAGAATTGAAAATATCACAAAAAAGCTTAAAAGCTTAGCATCAAGTTCAACATAGCAGGCCGCCATCTTCATCGCCCAGTCTCTAAACTTCAACTGGCCGACCACACACAATTTTATTCAGATTTACTGACCTTCAACAGAAATCACCCTGCATTCCATGGAAAAGTGTGAATATAGCTCAGTATGTAGATGGGTTGGTCCCACAGAGGGCAGTTAGATCAATGACATGACAGCACTATGGAGTTTTTGGTATATTTTGACCATACATGTGCTAATAATCTGCTGTACCCCACTGAAACAAGTTTACAAAGAAATGCAATGTGCAGGAAAACAACTCCAAGAATAAACAAAGAAATGCAATGTGCAGGAAAACAACTCCAAGAATAAACAATTGGAAGGGTTGCTGTCACACAACAGATGAACAAGTCATAAGAGAGATAAACACACACAAAATTAGTAGACGTGAAGCGAGGGTAAAATAAGGGACAGCCAAAGGCTTATGAAGTCAGGACATCTTTCAACTTCATAATGCTCATAACAGTGTCAGCCAGGTAATGAGAGAGTGCATAGTGAGGTCTATCATTCATTCATATACCAACTGAAGTCAAACAACAGGAACTTGTTACCCAAAGCCTAAATAAAGAAGCAAAACCAGAGCTTGACAAGGAAGAGACGGTGTATTTTCAAACAAGTAGGTTTGGCACTCATCATGAGGAAATGAGGGACTGTTTGTTCAATTAAAATAGTGTATTTATGCATGCTGTCAACAGCACAGTCATATGGGCTTTGCCAGTGTTTCAAAAAGTATCAACAAAAAGTAATATATCCTTGCATGGACCCCCCCCCCCCCACCAATACACACAGCCCTGTCCCTCTTGACTGTTTGCAGGCATGTAGAGGAGAGAAAACCACAGTTATTTACCTTGGAGGGCTAACCAATATGCACATATAGAGCTCATCTATCATGAAAATATCAAAATATCAAGAAAATGTCAAAATGTGATTAGTTGAGGGAATAGAAAAAAAATTGCAGTCAGAGATGGTGCCAAAAGTTTTTTTCCAGTGGCCTTGGTGAATCCTCTCTCACTTTTGACGTATAGCTTAGCAAATTTAGTTTTGACCTAAAATGTTTTGGCCATGAATGGTGTAAGTACTTGAACTTTGTTGACAGCGGTGGTTTGATGGACGGTTGTGCTAACACTCGCTGGTCTGGATGGGAAACCAGACGTTGGATGGTTTCACAGCCGCTTTACAATGAAATAGAAATTTCCTGAACCTAGTGAGAATATTAACATGTTTTGTATCCCATCTCTCTCTCTCATCCCCCCTCCGCACCCCCCCCCCCTTCTCATCCGTCTGAAACTTTGGCCTGGGAAAATTATTCTTGGATCGCCTTGGCTCAGGTATGTGATACTCCCTTTTTTTTTACCTAAACAATCAAATCCTCTTGGACAATTACATTCCCTGCATCCCTGCCTCTTCATCGTAAAATCTGTCAACTATATCTGAAATTCAAGAAACAAGAAATTATGCATGACATGAACACGGTAACGTTTAAAAACTCTAAAATGCTGTCGTCTGGCCATGAGTGCAACTTCACAGTAAGTTTAGGTGACAGAACATTGCCATTATGTAAATACTTGTGTAATGACAGTAAACACATTCAAATCAAGGGCCACTAAGTACCAGGCAAGGACACTCGGTAAAAGCTGGACGTGTTGTGAATGCCACGGATTTTATGGTAAATTCTTTTCTCAGATTTTTCCCATTTTTTTTTTCATTTAACACATCCAGTGCTTGTTCTACACTAGCGGAGCACTCCAAATTCAGATTTCATTGCAGAAACAAAGACTTGATAAATATTTAAAGCCACGTGTGCTGCTGTACTTCAGGGGTTAGGTCAGCGGCAATTTTCACCCCACTCCTCAAATGGAGGACAAACAGTGTGAGGCATGGTGCAAACCATTCTCAGTTTGCATCCCCCAACTGTGCAGGAATGCGTTCTTGAATAAAAGCATGATTTATGTATTGCAAAAAGATGGCCGAAGGAGTGAATTACATTTACTTTGGACTACCTTCAAAAGTAATACGCGAGTCCCTTCAACTGTTTCTTACTGCAGTATAATATGGACCTGTATTATTTAAATGGACACAACCGAGCATGGAAAAGAAGAAATACATGGCCAGAAAGACAACTTGAGGAGGACGAAGATCAACAGTGACAATAACAGGGAGGGGGCGATTATCAATGCTGACATGAGTGACCAAGGGATCAAATGAAAAGACTTATAATTCTGGGCACTTAATTGCTGGTTCCTGCCAGCCATTTGAGGGTGCGGACAGGACCAGATAGGGCAATCAGGGCATAATCTCATCAATCTGCTTGATATGGACATTACAGTGGGGATCTGCATAATTAATGCCTGTGATCCCTATTTAGGTTGTCGTTTGACCGTGCTGCGCTCTCGTATTCTCTTAGTCTGACAGAGCTATGAAATTACACTGCATGTTTGTTTTTTTGTGCACCGTGCATGCGTTTCTGTTTGTGTGTGTGTGCGTGTGCGTGTGTGTGGTTGATTAGTGGTGGCGGGCATCCGCTAAAAAGCCTGCATGGTGATGAGGTTTATTGGTTTCCTCCAAACTAATAAAATATACAAAATAAAAGCCATGAGGTACTGGCATGTTGCTAGTGACAAATATTTCACTGGTGAAAGTAAGAGGCTGACCAAGCTCAGAAGGAACTACTTTACTACTATACCACGGTACTGTCCTCCCTGCTTCTACTTCAGCTCCTGTCTCCACCTCACCAATTTTCCGACTTACCCCTCTGTCTATAGCCATCACTCCTTAATTTCCCCTTAAAGCTGCTGCAACTGCCTCTTCCTCTTGCTTTGTCATCCCCATATTTCCATCATCTTGCTCTCAGCCCTTCTTCCGCGTCGCCATCCACCCAAGAGGCAAACGACATTCTTATCAGCTTCTGTCTGTATTCCTACCTGAATCCCGAATCCCACGTCCCATTCCCTTCCTGCATTCCCTGTTCTATCACACTTCATGTTTCTATACCCCCCCCACTACCCCCCCACACACACATACACACACACACACACCTCCCTGACTCATCCCTGGTGCTTTTCTTTATCTTGGCGCGTTTCTTTATCTTGGCTTGGCGAGTGTGTGATAATTGATGCCACCTGTTGGGCTGGGGCACTCATTACACCCTTGCAACCGCAAATCAGTGAGGAGGAGCATAGTGGGAGCCTTACACAGGGCCCTCTGGGCCAGGCTGGGCAAGGCATACCACTGGCACAGAGCACTACGCCTGGCACTCACTGACTCACGCATTTACTCGAGAGGCCAGAGGTGGAACGGTTGGAGCAATGAGGCCAAGGTTAAAACAACCTCTGCTTCTCTGCTGAGAGGGGGATTTAGGGAGAGAGAGACAAATAGAGACAGACATCGTAGAGTCATGCACACTATTGCTTACACTTTTTAACTTGTTCTGCAGGCACACTCTGCATGGCATGCACATCAGTTGCATGATGGAAACTTGAGTTTATTTTATTGGGATTGTGAATATTTCGCTTTGAGGTTTTCCTTATGGATAATGACAACACGAAAATAATCTTAAATGTGTTTTTCTAGAGGCAACTACGTCGAAGGCAAGATAACATTATATGCCGGCATCAGCCGTGCACCTTAACATATCCTGACGAAATATATCCCAAGCACTGGCCATGCTCAGCTGAAGAACTCTGTAATGGATACGTGTTTGGCACTTTGAAGGCGAGGGCCTGGTGTTAGGGTTAGAGGGTAGAGCACATGAAAGCATGCGCAGCAGGATGTGATCAGGGTGTGGGCGAGGAGGTCAAAGGTCAACTCTCTCAGATAGCATTGGTGGGACCGAGAGCCATCGGCTCCTTTGGCTTTGAAACAGGAGGCGTCGTTGCCTGCTCTCGTATACTGGACCTGTTTTCAGCATGCCACAACCTTCAGTCCGACACAGTTGTCGTGTCAGGTGCTGCTGTGACAGGGGTTATTTTTAAGATGATCAAGTGGAGATTTATGAGTGTATTTAGTGTTCAAATGTATGTTATTTCTCCCTGTACCAACCTACATGTTAAGTAAAAAGGAATGATATTGCGACTGTAAAAAAAAATTGTTGTGCTCTGCAAAAAGAAAAAAATTAGTGCGTCCGTACACAGTACACTGGCATTAACAGCAGAATAACATTTCGAAAATGTTTGAAATGAGCTCATTGGGCTATTTAAGTACCCTCGTAGAGTCATATTATGTCATGCCATGCCTACATCACTGTGTAATGTGTATTGCATTTCCGATACTAAATAATGATTTGTACAAACAAGCAGGCGTAGAAAAGTGATAGATTTGGCTTTGGCAGTTTTTAAATCATTTTATTTACCAGATGTGAACAAATGTGCATGACTTTGGTTACCTAACCATCTTTTACTGCAAAGAAGAAAATGCCGCAGGGCCTAAAGTACAGAGAATGTCTTTTAATGGCACCTGACCTGTCTGTTACTAAGTGTAGGGAAAAACAAAGATGGGTTCCCCTTCTTCTTCAAAGTGGCACACTCCCATTCCCTGTTCTCTGCAGTATATCCTATATCAATTAGTCATCAAACGTCTTTTGGAGAGGAAGATTTAACCTTTTCATCTCCATCAATATTTTATCACAGATACAGCTTGTCGGCGCTACACGACGCTCCGGTGCTGATCTTGGGTGGGGGCGGTCATGTTTTGGCTAACATAAATAACAGCATAACTGCGGTCATTAGTATTCTCTGTCCTCCCGCCTCCACAGGTCTCTCGTATCATAAGCAGAGCAGAAGAAGGGTTGGATTAATATATTCCCCCAAGGCACATCCTTCATCTCTCGTGGTTTATTCAGAGAAGGAGAGGTGATGCTGCTGATTGTCAACTTGCCGGATGATCATGCACATTAACAACCCCCCCTTTTCAAAATGCGTCCCACTACCCTCCCTTCCCTGCAAAGCTGGGTATCTCCACAAATGAATGCACGGCTCCGTGCTCACGGGAGGCTTTTAAACAGCTTCAAGACTTATTTATTTTTGTCATGACAAGTTTGAATTCTCACAGGGGGATGCGATCATTTAGCTCGGCTGATTTTAATGCAAAACATCCGCCAAAGCTGTAGACACCAGTTTGGCATGTGCGGGGCGGCTATGGTCATGCTTTTCTTCGGTAATTTTCATATTACATTCAGTGACCTCCTGTAATTATTCTAACAACCCTTTTATGAACAAAACAAAATAGTTTTTGTGGTTAGTTTTTTTTTTCTTCTTTCAATCCAGGTCTACGAAACTAAGTCATTATCAGGTTTATTGCAGCGTTTTCACAGCATCATGACAGGGGTCTGTCAGGGTGAACTCAGAGAGGGCGAGAGAGAGACAGAGGGAGAGACAGAGAGAGAGAGAGAGAGAGAGAGAGAGAGAGAGAGAGAGAGAGAGAGAGAGAGAGAGAGAGAGAGAGAGAGAGAGAGAGAGAGAGCGGCAGAGAGAGAGACAGAGAGAGAGAGAGCTAGAGAGAGAGAGATCAGCTTAGTGATGTGTTAGCTTGGCTCCTATATAGCAACTGGCTCCTATGTAGCTTAGGTTGCCCCCAACTGGAACCATTGGTTTGTGGTTTCGACGTGGGGGGCCAAGCTCACAATCCCTGAGCCGTTCAAGTGGTAAAGTCGTAACAGCGCTGTTGCTAGGCAACTGGGCAAATGTTACGTTGTGAAGCCACGAAGGCTAGCAATTTCGCTAACTAACAGTTAGCTTTTCCTTTCGAACGGGTAATGCGAAGATATAAAGACAGATGAAAAAGACAAGACCACTGAGAATATCAACATTTTCCTTGGAAATATTACTGAATTACCAAAATTACATAATGTATGACTAAAACTACAACACAATTATACTTGCCATCCATGGCAAAATGGAAATTCATGGGCTCCGCCATTTAAAAAAAAAATGCTAATAGGCGCTACACGGCACAGGAACTCGTAGCTAACAGAAAACTTCCACATCCACAGACATGAATACTTCAACAGTAATTCTTGCGAACACAGAATACACAACCTCATTTTAAAGCACCATTAGTGTTGATACTTTGTTAGCGTGTTGCCCTCTTTCATTACAGTATGTCCACCTGCAAAGGAGGTTTTATAGGCTCTCTGGCACCACCTTATATCCTCTAATAGGACCTCTATTACCCCTTATATCCTCTAATTGGACCTAATGGTTTTGTTTTTGTTTTTCCTTATCAGTGTTTATGTTTATGTTTCCATAAACAAAATCCATTATAATGTATTGTTATCTGTTGTACTGTAGATAGGTAATATTGTTTTGAAAAGAGTGCCTGAATGTGGTTTCAAAAAGCGTCTTCAATCTCCCCAGTAGACTACATTTATAAACACATGCAAATGGCAAGCTGGTACCAATTTGTCAGAAACAAAAACACCACGTTTTGAATGTCCTCGGTGTGGGATTAGTCGTTAATCAATAGGGATGGCAATAATCAGGTAAACAAAGAGTAAAAAGGAAGTAAATGACGCTGCACTGTAATTAACACATACACACACGCGCGCGCACACACACACACACACACACACATACATACACACACACACCTGTGAGAGATATAGAATGGGGGGGAAAAGGAAGCCAGTTAAGCCCCTAATGCCGACTCCCAACATTGAGCCGGAGCACATTAATGAAGCTGTCACCTCGTGTTGCCAGGATGCTTTTTTTTCCCTGTGATCTCTTAATTGGATCCTGAGAAGGGGGACTGCTGGGCGGTAAGCCCTGCTGGTCATATTCTCCCCGCTCGCACATCCCAGTCCTGCCTTGCTATCTGTGGTGCCCCTGTCCCATCCCATTAGGACACTGCTGACAGTAGGCACAGCTGACAGCTCCAAAGAGGAGGAACTTGCGAGACTGTCCTCGCTGCTCTGTGTTTGGGCAGCAGAGACTTTCTTGGGATAGGTGGCAGCCAGACAGGCTGCAGCTGGCTGTACATCTAATCACGTCCCTTCACCACCAGCTTCTGCACAACCCTCGGCAAACTCGGTTCCTGCATCCGCTTACAGCTGACACATGACAGAGTGTATATAATACAGCTGAACTTGGAGTCGTTCATGCCGCCGTTGCCAGCACCCACATAAGCAAACGAAGGCCAATTGAAACTAATGGAACTAAGAGTGCCAGGCAGTTCTATCATAACAATGAACAAAAAATGGTTGCAGTTGAAGTCTTCCTCGTGAAAATCTTGGCGAACGATCCAAAAATTCCTGATTATCACAAAAGCGGCATTGTTACTGAATTATTAACCTTCGAAGGAATGCTACCAGCGTCAGCATAAATACAAACAGCCAAGATAACGGGGGCACCTTGCCACCGAAGACAGCGACTGTACGAAAAATGGTCGTGCTAAATGTATTTCTCTCTTCCTCTTATCTTCTTTATGGGCCTGCTCTGACTCATTAGCAGCTTTGCAATTTTCCAGGCAGGGGTAGTCATGCATATGTCCGAGCTGACAGGGCTTGTCGCCTCACATCAATGCCGCAGATGGTGATTAGACAAAAAAAAAAAAAAAAAAATCAGCCACCGAAGTCCCTAGCAATGGAGTGCTCATTTTGGAAAGACAAGCCGCTATAGATGGGTCCTGCTTGCCTCCTCTTTTGCTTGTTATACAAGTTTCCACCATGGAAAGACATTTTTAGCGTTAGCGAAACACCCTCGGCCACAACACATACATCAGAGATGTGTCTACACATTGGTTGTGTCAAATGAAAGCAAAAATTATTCACCCGTACATAAAGAAATAAATAAAGTTTAAATAAGTAAGTTTAAAAAAATATGCACATAAAGCATTTAAGTGGCATGCATATATTTAGGGGAAATGGGCCGGGGGGGGGTTCACTTGATAAATCAACTTAAGTCAGATAGTATCGAGATGGGTTGATTACGAAACTGACTTGGATTGTGGATCCCCAGTACCCCACCCTGAAATATGAGCTCAGTACCCAGTGTGGTTTTAGCAAGCAGTACAGGCATTCAGTATTGTTCAGGTGGCAGAGAGAGATGACTGTGGCCCATTATAAAGGATATAAGTGGCCAATTAACCCCCCTTTTATGCAGATTTTCTCCTTTCAACTTACACTCTGGTGTCTTCAGCTGTGTTGAGAGCAATGTGTATACAGGTACTATGCTTTTTCATGAAGATAGTACCCAGGCACTTGTACTATTGAACAACTTAAACTGAATTCCCATTAACACCAGTTATGTACCGCAGGAGGGTTGTTTATTGGAAATGTCCATCTATATTTTTTCGGATCTTGGACTGGTTGAATTCTGAGGGCTAAAAGCCACACCACCCAGTAAACCTTAGCATAAGGGACACCTGGGACACTTGGACAACAGAGGCTGTATTATCAGCAAATTTCTCAAAATTTGATGCTTGGATTGTGTGCCTTTGCAGTTACTGTGTTCAGAATAAACAAAGGGAAACACAAAATGGAAAAAAAATGATTCACCCATGTCACTGAGTCTAATTTATATACAGCGTCATGTAGTCATTGCTAGTGTGCCACATTTTGCTCATTATACCATTAAGCATGACTTAAGTGATCAGAAATTAGGTGTGTTTTTGTGTTGATAACAACGCTGTTGCATGAGACTAAGCTATAAACAGTTGGACGACTTTTCACTCTCTCGCCATGAAACTGTTTTATTACATCTGACCCGGCTTTTTAACACACGAGCGCTACTTTGTCCGCACCCAAACAGGCGAGGACACGATGTCCTTATCCCACTTCTCCATCATCCCTGACAATTCCAAACGCACGCTGCCTTACATAAATTCACCTTCTCCCAATTGGAGCTGTCTCCCAAAACTGGTAAATACGATGTGGGAGAGTTCATTTTTCACTGTCAGCGAAATGGCCACTTCCAGTACAAAGCACATCAATTTTTAAAGTCATTGTGGCATGGCAGTCATGCTTGCAAAACAAGGGCTTCGGAGAAGGATAATTGTTTTGCCTCCAGTACAGGAGCGTCAGCGTTTTTCTTTTCTTTTTTTCTTTTTTTTTCTTCAGACTTTCTCTTTCTCTAACCTAGCCTCAAAAGCACACCTCAGAACAGGAGTCCTTCCTTTCCCGCTGAATTCCAGGGATTGCTGTTTAAGTAAACGCTGTAGTCTTTTTGAAATAATGATGCCGCTCCCCCTGTCCCCTCCACCCTGTAGTCAAACTTCTAATTGATTTCATTTAGAATAAAACGCTCATTAGGAGGAGCTGTCACGGTTCTGTTAGCAGTGGGACGGTCCAACGATGGCATTGATTGTGCGGCACGGCGAGAGCCTTGTTTAAATGTGTCATCCCTTTTCAATTGGCGTTTGTTTTATTTTCCGCTTCGTAACGAGCCACAGTGTGCGTTCATCTCGAAAAAGTCGTTTCATGTAATCTCTCATTATATGCTCTTGATGTGCTGAGCAAGATTAACAGACGTCATCTGCCAAGAGCTTCACGGCTTGGCAACCACTTCAGAACTTTACTTCCCTCGCCGAGACGTGGCCCGCTTTCTTTCTTCTTTTTTTTAACATTTGTTAACCTGGGCGAATTGTTTCTGCAGTGTTTATCCAAATTAATTTTAGTTACTGCCGTCATTGCATGGCCTGTGTAGGATTGGTCGTGCGACGCCAGTGTTGACGATGCGTATTTACAGATGAAATTAAGGGCTACAGGCGGCAGGGTGGCCCAGTGGTTAGTGATGTTGCCTCACAGCAAGAAGGTCCTGGGTTCAAACCCCAGGCCGTCCCAGGTCCTTTCTGTGTGTAATTCGCACGTTCTCCCTGTGTCTGTGTGGGTTTCCTCTGGGTGCTCCAGTTTCCTCCCAACATCAAAAAGACATGCGTGTTAGGGTTAATACTCCTGTCTGTGCCCCTGAGCAAGGCAATGGAGAGAAGAACTGGAGTTGGTCCCCGGGTGCTGCACGGCGGCTGCCCACTGCTCCTGGCCACACAGCTAGGATGGGTCGGATAATAAATTTCATTTGTATGTACAAAATGACTAATAAAGAGTATTCTATTCTATTTAAAAAAGAAAAAAGGAAATTAAGAGCTACAAGAGTGTAAACCGGTTTGGTCCCTTGGTGAATGACTGGGTGTGTTGTCATCCACACAGGCTGCCGTGGGATTTCTGAACGCAGTTTGGTGTATGGTCAGTGGTTGGGGAGCCAGTTCAGCAGGGTGTCATTGTGGTCCCCCATCTGATTTCATTTGAAGTCACCCCAAGTGATTCATTAAATGAATCTGGTGACACCAGGCGCAGGTTTTGGGAGGGAAACCAAAACCACATGCATTCATTCTCCAACCCCCAACCCACTCCGTGTGGAGATGAGAAAGAGAGGCCCAGCATTTGAGAAGTGTTTCAACAAGTTTTCTGACTTACTTCAGTCTTTTTGTGCTTTGACAAAATCACAGGCTGTGTAATCCATTGCAAAATTTGAAGCTTTCCGCAGACATACTTAGGCAAAGACTACAAAGGCCAGAGCCACAATGTCTAATATCAGTTATAAGACAGGGGAATTACACAAACATGTTACCATGTATATCTTACATCCAGGGATCAAATTGGTGCTTTTCATGTAGCTTTTGGAAGTAAGTACTGTACCAGACCCTAAAGTATCCCAGCAGCAAAGTGGCAACGCCATTGCCATTTTGGAGGCCTCGGTTTTGATGCAACCTGATCCTCACACCATTTCACTGTGTGTGTGTGTACAAATATGCCCTCTTGCTCACTGAGCTGCACTGGATTGCATTCAGCCTTTCCTCGACACAAGCTGTCTAAATGAATGCCTGCTTTTGCCTCTTCATTTTGGTGGCAGCTTGTGTTGGGGCGAGTGGGTTGGGGCGGGGGTGGTGGGAGTGCCGGTGGGGGGGCTGACACTTTCATGGCAACATTCACACTCCACATATGCTTGCATACATCCACAGACCTAAACGGCGACATGCTACAGGGGCTAACGCATGCTGTACACCAGACGCCAGCTGGGGACCTGTTAACAGCCAAATAGCATCAGTCTGTCAGTGAGCGGCTTGGTGCTGCGGCTGCCTGTTCATTCCTGAGCCTGGCTGCATCAGTCGCAGCCATCCGGGGCTCTCAGCTGGCGCTTGCACAGGCTAACCACCAGATTCAACCATTGCGGCCTTGTGTTCTCTGTCTCGCCTGCCTCATCAACCTAAAAAACCTGTTGTCCGGTTCCTAACGCAGCACCTGTTAGGGTCACCGGGGCAAAATGCTCACAGACACTGATAGTGAAGCATTCCAGTCGAGATTTTGGGGCGGTAGTTATTTTAAGGAGTCGTGGCGAGAGAGTAAACCTGTTCACACTTTTGTAGGGGGTCTGCAGCATGTTTGGGATTTGGGGAGCTTCTGGGTCAAAGTTTGAGGCTATACTTCAATATGGGCTGTCATTGCTTACCTTCTCTCTATTTTAGGGGGATCTCGGTTCTATTCATGCATGCAACAACAAAAATAAATAAATCACGGCACCCTTTTTTTACCCAGTGACACCCGGTGGACTTTTCTGTGTGGTCTGAGCCACCATACCCCCCCCCACACACACACACACCATCCCCTCTCCAAATCCCAAGACCAGTGTCGAAGATGTAAAAAGCTTCTGACAGGAAAGTATTTCATTTCATCAGCAATGATTACACTGTACTTAAGAGGAGAAGAGACCATAATCTCTTCTGCAATGAAATGAGGAGGGGGGGGGGGGTAGGAAAACTGAACCATTCTTAAGACACTAGTTATGATTTCTTACAGATGTTCAGGTTTTAAAAATGCACTTCTCCAATAATTGTTCTTAAAACTCACTTTTTATGGGTTCAGCCTGTTCAATACAAATGATTAGAAACAGCCACTTGTTGCGATGGAGAAAGTGCCAAGATCTATTTGCTTGTAAAGTCGTGAGAACGTGATTTTATTCCAGCTCTGGAAGACTTATCTATAGCTGTTTATATATGAAATTCGAGGGGATTATTTTCTTTTTTGTAACGCTTTCCAGAAAGCCAGACTTTGGTGACGGCTTGAACGACATTAATATCGAACACGCTGGATCTCTATTTAAAATGTGTTATGGGTTATTTTGGCAAACTCTTTTTGACGTTTCTCCTGCGGCGCGACCTCCTCTTCCTCAGCACGCCGGGAAGTTGTCAATGCCACTTTCCGAACGCGCTCGGAGAATGTCGAGGATGAAAGTAGTTCTCGTTTTCTAACGTTTGTTTACCCAGGTATTAACAGTCCTCAGTCATCTCGACGTAATGAAGATCTATTACAGGGTCGACGTTTTAGGTCTGCTTTGTTAAATGATTAATAGACATTTAATATATTTGACGTACTTGGTCAGCACGGCTATGGGATTGAATTTCTGTGAAAGTTAAGAAGACCATGAAAAGGAGGCGTCCGGATAGCGTAGCGGTCTATTCTGTTGCATACCAACACTGGGATAGCCAGTTCAAATCCCCCCGTGTCACCGAGCCTGCGGCCTCGCACCTTTACTAACCAACTCTATGTCAACGTGGATTGTAAAAAACACACAGCTAAACAACTATAAAGCTAGCTAGCAACATAATCCGTGATGTCATAGGTAGTCGAAGGACCCCGAGTCGATATTGTACCCGAGCAGAGATGGAACCCACACCAGCTTTGTCGGGCATCTCTGCAGAGACAATTGGTCGTGTCTGCGGGTGGGAAGCCGGATGTGGGTATGTGTCCTGGTCGCTGCATTAGCGCCTCCTCTGGTCGATCGGTCGTTTCGGGGGGGGGGGGGGGGGTAGCGTGTTCCTCCACGCGCTATGTCCCCCTGCCGAAAGTCCTCACTGCCAGGTGAAAAGAAGCGGCTGGCGACTCCATATGTTATTGGACATGTGGTAGTCTGCAGCCCTCCCCGGCTGGACAGAGGGAGCAGAGCAGCCACAGGGACTGCTCAGAAGAGTGGGGTAATTAGCTGGGTACAATTGAAGAGGGGGGAAAAAAAAGGATATGAAAAGTTTGTTATCTTGAAATTTCCCCCGTTCTCCTCTCTCATGTGTAACCACAGAAGGGGGCCGAAGCGCCGGGGAATCAGAGGCACTAATTGACCTTGCGCCGTTTCTTGTCATCAAGTCTCATTGAAGATGCAGTCATCGAGGACGAGAGCATCTGGATTCAAAAGTAGACCCCCTTAATTTGCCTCATCGTACCCCCCTCCCCTTTGTTTGTTTATTTCACTTTGGTTGTGCATCATGCAAAGGCTTTTTCTCGGCGCCTTTTATTCATTATCCTTGTTTGCACGTTGTTACACTTTGGTTGCAAATACCTTAAGGAATCAAGGCCAGATGTTGAGTTTGGGATGAGAGGTAGACTCTGGCAAACGTCACCGCTCTGGCTGCCCGTCATCTAAAGTAAATACGGTCGATGTTGAGCACGTCAGTTAATTCTGTTTTTGTGGCCAGGATCAACAGCTATACTCTGCAGCGTCCAGCAATTACACATATCAAAATTAATGTCATTATGACTTCTGACAGGAAAAATAAAATGGTAATGTTCTCTGGTGCCGGATTTAATATCTGCCTTTTAATGACTCGTACCAGCAGCTGCTTGAAAATTGACACTGCCTGACAACAGGAGCAAATATCCGAGCAGCTGCTTCAGAGGGTGCTAATTAAGATTCAACAAATATATTTTATGACAATCACGGCGGGGAGGCAGCCGCAAGGCCCTACTAACTGCAGATCCATTAAGGCGGATGTAAATTCAGATCTCCCTCTCACTTTCTCTCTTTTATTCCCTCTCTTTCACTCTCACTCTCTCTCTCGCTCTCTCTCTCATTTGCGCTCTCTTACACTCCCTCTCTTGCTCTCTCCTGCTCTCTCAACCCCTCTCTCTCACTCTCTCTCCCCCTCTCACTCTCTCATTCGCTCTCTCTCTCTCTCCCTCTCTCTCTCTCGCTCTCTCTCTCATTTGCGCTCTCTTACACTCCCTCTCTTGCTCTCTCCTGCTCTCTCAACCCCTCTCTCTCACTCTCTCTCCCCCTCTCACTCTCTCATTCGCTCTCTCTCTCTCTCCCTCTCTCTCTCTCTCTCTCTCTCTCTCGCTCTCGTGCTCTCTCAATCCCTCTCCCTCACGTTCCCTCACTCCCTCTCTTACGCTCCCTCTCTCTCTCCCTCCCTCTCTCACTTTCTCTCGCTCTCTCTAACATTCTCTCCCTCTCTCACCCTCTCTCCCTTTCACTCTCTCTCTCACTCGCTCTCTCTCGCGCTCTGTCTCTCGCTCTCTCAGTCTCTCGCTCTCTCTCAGTCTCTCTCTCACTCTCTCTCGCTCTCACTCCCTCTCAAGCATGCACACACACACACACACAAATGCACACACACAAACGCGCACACACAAACGCGCACACACACTCCAATATACATATTATGATGTGCAAGCCAATATGGTTAATATATAAGAAAATGTAATATACATTTGAATGTATTTATCCTGAGTTATTTTACTCTGTGGTATCAAACATGCTGGCAAGTGTGGGCGGTTTCACCTACCACTGTTTAAAAAAAAACAAATTTACAATTTGATACACACATTCAGGGAATAAATGTTCACTCAGCGCAGTAAGCTCTCTGTATCCACATTTTATTAGCTGCTGCTGCTTTTTCCTTTCCTTCTTTTTGCAGCAAGCTTGCTTTTCTTTAGAGTGTGCGTGATCAGAAAGAGTCCCTGTTCAACAAATACACAGGGGAATAATTTAGTTTCAGACTCCCCCCCCGCCCCCACCCCATCCTCTTCTTTTTCCTCTTCCTTGGAAGATGGTGAGCAGATTGGGAACCGGAGTGTACTTTGTTTCACGTTATTTTGTTTCCTCAGCAAATCCTCCTCTGTAAAGCATGGATGTCAGAGTGCAGTCCTAAATTGGAAATTTCTAATGCCCACTGTTTCTGCCCGGCGCATATCTTCTTATTCATCAGCAGTTTAATGCAAAGAGGGTCAAAGCTCTTACGTCAAACACATTTCCACAAGCCCACTTGCCTGCCTGGTCGCAACTGCATTTCACGTAGCTCAGCATTTTTCTTTCCTTCGAGAAAACATCATGAAATTGTACCCCGTTCTTTTTAACGGGTACCCAGATAAAACACGAAGACAGCCGAAATGCACAATGCTGCATAATCTCAGTGTGGGATATACACAGCATCATGGGGGGGGGGGCATCCCTCCCTTTTTCTCCCCAATTGTAACCGGCCAATCACCCCACTCTTCCGAGGTGTCCTGGTCGCTTCTCTGCCCCCCCCCGCCCGCCCGCCCGATCCGGGTAGTGCTGCAGACTACCACATGCCTCCTCCAATACATGTGGAGTCGCCAGCTAATTCTTTTCACCTGACAGTGAGGAGTTTCACCAGGGGGACGTAGCACGTGGGAGGATCACGCTATTCCCCCAGTCCCCCCTCCCCCACGAACAGGCACCCCGACTGACCAGAGGAGATGCTAGTGCAGCAACCAGGACACATACCCACATCTGGCTTCCCACCCGCAGACACGGCCAATTGTATCTGTAGAGATGGCCGACCAAGCCGGAGGTAACATGGGGATTTGAACTGGCGATCCCTGTGTTTGTAGACAATGGAATAGACCACCACGCTACCCAGACGCCACAAAGAGAAAGGAAAAAAAGCATAATATTTGATGTTGAATAAGATATATCAATATCAATATAATATTCATTAATCAAAATGAATCACAGTCGTTGCAATACAAGTTGGCAGACCGTCAGTCAGACACAAAATTGCTATCCATCTTTATCCATTTTCTGAGCCATGAGCCGGCTCCTGTCTTTTAGTTGGACTTACTGGACAAGACTGCCTCAGTGTTAGAAGCAGTGTTGCAGCCAGTTCTTGGGGTCAGACAGGTCATCACACAGTGGATTGAGAGGTTATATACCCAACCTGGCTCCCTGCTGGTAATGTCAATCAGGTTAACAATAGCCCACTCATTGGGTAATTGTAGAAGTGCAACTCACAACGGCGCCAAGGTCAAAGTCCACTGTTGAGGAATGTGCAGGTGGTCACTTGGGCTCACTGAGCAGCAGCGTTGTTTGTAAGAGCTTATGTTACTGACCGGAGGTTAAAAAGGGTAACCATTAAGGGTCCTGAAAGTATGCAAATGCTCTGTGTGCCATGCTCTTTTTAAGTCCAAATGGCATTAACGGCAATTGTAAAAGACAGCAAGTTTTGTGCGTAATGTGAAAAAAAAAGACGAAGAAGTTAAGATCATACACGTGTTTCTTTTTTGGTGTCTATCATGGGATGTGTTATAAGCGTTGATTCCTCGTGGGACTTGGAAATTGCGTGCTTAAGTGTGGAACGTTGCCTGTTCCACCAAGTGTTCATTTGGTCCTGGTTACTGCTTGGACAACCAGATATATCCCTGTTTCCTTCCACTTCTGACCATATGATATGCCGTTTCTTGAATCTATTACCTTAATGATCTGCAAACTGCTGTTAATGGAAAAATAGAGACTCATGCAGTCCCTGGCTGTCCTCAGAAGCTGGGCAAGAAACGTTAGTGCCCAAGCACCGTGGCAATTCAAACTGCACTGCAGCAAACCTGTAGAGCCTGCCGATAATTTCTCAACCCCCCCCCCCGCCTCTCACTTTTCAAAGTAAACATACGTCCGCGCTCCAATTAACTACTGCCGTCTCCTGAGTGGGACCGATGTGTGAGTAAGTGGTGTTCACAATTATGTAGTGTACTTCAACATGCTCCACACTACAAAAACATTTTTCTTTGCCACAATTATCACGTTGGGCCAGTGGGTAAATTAAAGCTCCTTTGCACCTCTACTGTGATTAACCTCCCCGAGGTTAGCCTCTCTCACGCCGGTCCCAAATGTGTTCGCAGCCGTTTTAATAGATTTGTCGGAGCAATGGAAAGGCTTACTTTAACAGGGTCCCATTTATCTTAAAATGGGCCCGCTCAGAATTGTGTTTTACGACACGGGACGCAGTTAAGCTGCAACAAACGTGACACTGTCATATTTACAGCTGCAAGAATATATTGTGCAAAATAATTAACATAACAGAGCAGTGTTGTACTGAGGTGGACCAAACGCCCCTGTTCCTAATATTATAGTCTGCGTCAAAGAGGGTCTTATGGGGGAAGGGGGGGGGGTTATCACGCCTTTCCATTTCTTGACCCTGCTATGTAAAAGGTGTTAAGGCTATAGGGATTATGGAGCCCACTGTCAACCCACAGTGTCATATAGTGATGCTCTTTCCCAAGCGTTGATATATGACGTTGATATATGACGGTACCCTTTGGCATCATGTAACAGCGGGTTAACGATTACTACTGTGTCTATATAAGACACGGGGGGTTAAACACCACCTAACCTTAACCCTAAAGTTAACCACTGTCTACCCTGTGTGTCATTAACGTTCATATATCAGACTAGGAGTTGAACATTGGAGTCTGTGGAACACCTGCCATGTCTCTTTACAGACACCGAGGGGTACTTTGCGCATCTCATGTTGACGCTTTGGCAAAGCCTCAATATATGATGGCACGGGATGCATTGGATTATGGTGATGGTGAATGTCGGAGTCACTCAACTGGCACTTCTCTGAACAGGTGCACTGTATTAATCAGGATCTGCTGAATCTGAGAGAGGAGTTGCCTTTTCAAGGGAACTGGATGGTGCAAGTTAAAGGTGTGGATGTGCTGTGGGGGAAGAACATCGGCCTTGGTCCTCAAAGAAGAAGTGAAAGGGAAGGGAAAGGAAGACGCATTTAGCTCTCTGTTTGGTTTGGCTTCCGCCCCCTCCCCCTTTTTCTCCTCAATTGTACCCAGCAAATTAGCCTGCTCTTCCGAGCTGTCCCGGTCGCTGCTCCTCCCCCTCTGTTGCTCCGGGGAGGGCTGCAGACTACCACATGCCTCCTCCGATACATGTGGAGTCGCCAGCCGCTTCTTTTCGCCTGACAGTGAGGAGTTTTGCCAGGGGGATGTAGCGCGTGGGAGGATCACGCTATTCCCCCCAGTTCCCCCTGAACAGGCGCCCTGACTGACCAGAGGAGGCGCTAGTGCAGCGACCAGGACACATACCCACATCCGGCTTCCCACCGGCAGACAAGGCCAGTTGTATCTGTAGAGATGTCTGACCAAGCTGGAGGTAACGCGGGGATTTGAACCGGCGATCCCCGTGTTGGTAGGCAACAGAACAGACCACCACGCTAACCCGATGCCCCTTGGTTTGGCTTTTTAGATGGAAATGGTCATAAGACACAACTCCTCCCAGTCACACATTGTCTTTTCATAGCTTCCTGTGCAGATTCATTGTCTTAATTGGTCTTTATATCTGTCTCTTTCTTTCTCTGTCTCTCTCACTCTTCCAGATACACATCTACTGGCACAAAAGCCAAACCTCGCTGCCCTTTCCCTCCGTGTCTCTCTTTCGCTTTCTCTGAACTCTTCCTCTCCTCCCTATATTCTCTACATCCTCAATTTCATCCTGGCCGGCCAACATTTCCACTATCTAAAAAACTATCTAAAGACCCTCGTCATCCACTCTGTTAATCACCGCCACCCCACCCCAGCCCCGCACTCCCAACCCCCTTGTTTACCCATCCCAATCCCGTGGAGGCTGACATGGGTTGGTAATGATTTTCTGAGTTTGCCCCTCTCAAATCCCTCATCTCCTGTTTGTTGTGGGCTGCACGCTCGTGGACGCCTTAAGCTTTTCTATCACATACGGTAAACAAACAAACAATTACCGCCCCGATTCTCATTTACATAACAACAGTAATACCAGTCTTTAGTTTGGGGATTACTGTGCATTTCAGATGTCTCCTTTTGTGAGGCCAGGCGTATGCTTGCTTGAGGAAATGTCTCGATGAGAGAGTATCCTTCCAAATGCAGAGTTTGAAAATATTTTGCTGAAATAAAGAAAGATGTAATTTGAAGCATGTGCACAGCTTTGAACAAAGACAACTATGTTCCTTTATACTGTGCTGACTTCCCAATCATCACTCTTAATGAGGCAGCCCCATTTCCTCTTATTTTTCTCTATTAGTCATTTGGAGAGGAAGCAGGGACTCTCTCGCCAAATGTGAAAGAACGTCTTTGGTGGTTCTCAGCACTGCAATCAATACCGAGGCCTGGATGTAATCAAACTCGCGACAAAAATAATATCGATAATAAAACTATGACACCAATTGGCCGATAGTGCAACTGAAGGCATGTGCTCCCACCCATACAGGTACTATTCACATGTACTCAGTACACTGTAGTATAATACACAGTATTTGGGGGCAAAAAGGGAGTATTTGGACTCATATCTACCCGTTCTGTATTTCCTACTATTTGTAATACAATTCAGTCAGACTTCCACTGTTGTCTGCTTTCAGCAGCAGTAAGGGGTTTAACTCTGCCCCTGATGTTGGTGATATTGGTAATATCAGCAGTGATATCAGATTAAAAAAACAAAAATGCAATTGTGTTGGTAACCAAGATGATTTTCCTGCAAGAAGTACTTTTCACTTCTTCAGAAATCCTTGCATTCCTTGTCACAGATCATTTGGCTGCAAAACGTCATACCATTTGACAAACAGATGTATTCTGTTTCTTGTTGGTGCAGTTTAAAGCTGGGTATCTCAGTAAGGGCACCCTGTGATTTAATGGTCTTGCAACCAGTTGCTCACATGTGCATGTTTTATGTTTCATCATGGCTACTCAGTTCTACTTCATGACATAGTGGATAAATACAGAGCAGAAGCTACTGAATTGAAAATATACAGACGCGTGACAAATGAAAGGAAAAACCTGAATGTTTGACCTCTACAGTGAGGGGGTCCGGGGGCTGTGTTATGCTGTGAGGGGCATTTTTCTGTCATGGTTTGGGTCCACTTGTCCCCCTAGAGGGAAGGGTCACTGCAAATCAATACAAAGTTATTCTGATTGATCACCTTTATCCTATGATGACCCCCCCTTTTCTCCCCAGTTGTACTTGGCCAATTACCCTATTTTCCGAGCCATCCCGGTCGCTGCTCCACCGCCTCTGCCGATCTGGGGAGAGCTGTAGACTACCACATGCTTCCTCCGATACATGTAGAGTCGCCAGCCGCTTCTTTTCGCCTGACAGTGAGGAGTTTCGCCAGGGTGATGTAGTGTGCGGGAGGATCACACTATTCCCCCCAGTCCCCCCCCCCCCAAACAGGTGCCCCAACTGACCAGAGGAGGCGCTAGTGCAGCGACCAGGACACAGCTTCCCACCCGCAGACACGGCCAATTGTGTTTGTAGGGACGCCCAACCAAGTCAGAGGTAACACAGGGATTTGAACCAGCGATCCCTATGTTGGTAGGCAACGGAATAGACTGCCACACTACCCAGATGCCCCATGATGAGACATTTCTATCCTGATGGGCGTGGTCTCTTCCAGGATGACAATGCCCCCATTCACAGGGCACGAGGGGTCCCTGAATGGTTTGATGAGGATGAAAATGATGTAAATTATTACTATTATTATTAAATCAGATTCAGTGCCACATGCTACCAGTCCCTGCAGTGGGACTATTGGTATAGCTGCCTTCTTATAAGACACTGATTTGTTCCTTTTATGTTATTTTATTGTGTTTACTTTATACATTGTCTAGGGTTTATCTTTTACCAATGGTTCTTATCTTTTATGGCTTTGTTCTTTCTTCTCTTGTTTTCTTTTTTTAATCTTTTTTTTTTTTTACCTTGTCTTTGTTTGTTATGGACCCTGAGTCTGCAATAAAGTTTTGAGTTGAGTTGAGTAAATCATATGCTATGGCCTTCATAGTCACCAGACCTCAACCCAGTTGAACACCTATGGGAGATTTTGAACTGACGTGGTAGACAGCGCTCTCCACCACCATCATCAATACACCAAATGAGGGAATGTCTTTTGGGAGAATGGTGTTCATCCCTCCAGTAGAGTTCAGAGACTTTTAGAGTCTATGACAAGGAGCACTGAAGCTGTTCTGGAGGCTCGTGGTGGACCAACACCTTAGAAAGACACTTTATGTTGTGTTTACTTTAATTTGTCACCCATCTTTAAAATAGATGAGGGCTACTCTCACAGTGACTACCCCTGGTAATGTCTGGTAGTTTGTCTCGAACATACTACTTACTATATGACTATAAGCCCATGAAAAACTTTTAAGGCCTGTTGTGCATTTTTATTGACTATATGAAAATCTTTTATCTAGAGAAAAGCTATCAATTTCGGTATGAAAAAAGTTTCTGATTTCAGTGACATGTTGACCAACTGGCCCAAAGTGAAAGGAACAACAAATATATATATATAGTATATATATATATATTTTTTTTTAAATGGGTCTTGTTCTTGATAAACTTTTAATTCCACAGTGACAAGATAGATCCTTAAAGAGAATAAACCTGGTCTTGAACATTATTAATTTGGCATTACTAATAATAAACAGACTGATTATCATTTTGTTGATGTTCTATGGTTTTTAAAAGAACAATTTTACTCATTACGTAATATGTTAATCATCCATGCAACAACAATCTCATCATGTCATTACAAAGGCTAATTACTCGTTAAATTATTCAATTTCAAGACTCATTTGCCTTTGTCCTAATGAGCTTTTTGATTAAAGATGAGTTCCTACCCTTATACACTGCTGTTACACAAGAGTGGGCTCATTTGCTTGGAAAATGGATAGAACGACATACCTGAGCTCTGTCGCACTTTACAGAGGGCATTCAATGTGGTTTCATCCTAAAAGTCACTGCCATCAAATGTCATGTACAACCTTGGTTGTAGTGCCATCTTAATTTCTGGGCTGTGGTTGTTGCATTGGAGTGGATTGATGCCTTGGCGTGCCATTAAAGCCTGGCTAGAAACGTTAATGGTTTATCTCTGGAAGAAGAAAAAAGAAACAGCAATTTTGCCAAGAGAATGGGAATGTCAAGGCAGGTTTAGCATTAGCGCTGATCGGAATTGGATTCCAAAAATGCTTGCTACTGTTGCTAGGGCATGGCATTGTACAGTCTTTTAAGCCCAAAATTCCTCAGGAACAATAAAGGCGCCCATCTTTGATTCAGGAAGGCAAAGAAGTCCATCTGAGTTACTGGTGTCCATAGATGTGCAGGAAGTGCAGTATAGATGAATGGGTGCTATTGATTCCTTCCCACTGCATTTGGTATGTAGATGTAAGCAAAGTTTGTTTCGTTGTACACTGCGGGTTAAAGTCGTGTCGACGTGTGTAAGTTGTTGAACACACGTCATACGGTGGGCATCCGGGTGGCGTAGCGGCTTGGTCGGGCATCCCTACAGACACAATTGGCCATGTCTGCAGGTGGGAAGTCAGATGTGGGTGTGTCCTAGTCCAGCACTGTGTATAGACGCTGTCCTGGTCGCTGCACTAGCACCTCTTCTGGTTGGTTGGGGCGCCTGTTTGGGGGGGAGGGGGAGCTGGGGGGAATAGCGTGATCCTCCCACGCACTATGTCACCCTGGTGAAACTCCTCACTGTCAGGTGAAAAGAAGCAGCTGGCGACTCCACATGTATCAGAGGAGGCATGTGGTAGTCTGCAGCCCTCCCCGGATCGGCAGAGAGGGTGGAACAGCGACCAGGACGGCTCAGAAGAGTGGGGGTAATTGGCCAAATACAATTGGGAAGAAAAGGGTGGGGGGGCAGGACTCATACGTGAGCTAAACACATACAGTAGAGAAATGTGCGGTTTAGTGCTGGAGTTGAACACACTACAAATGAAACTCGGAATGAACCCGCAGAACATTCCATGGCCCTGGTACTCTTAAGTGTGCTTCTCAATGATCAGGCACTACTTAAAAGAGTGAACTCTCGGCAGCTTAGTTGTTTGCAAAATGTTCAACATCAACTTTCTTCATTAGTAATCAAACCTTTGATTAGGGCGGGTGAGCGAGGCTGTGACGGCGGGGATTAATTAATTTCTAAGGGCCGACGCTTTAACAGCCGAATACTAAACTGCACACCACTATTTCATTGTGCCAACTATAATTACCTTGGTGGTTCTAGCAAGCAATTCCATTAAATTTTGCCATGCTCCAGCAACTACTTCTGTCTAATTTTGATAGGATGAAGATACAGTCCAAAGTCGGAACGAGCTGAATTTTTTCCCATGTACGCCTATAGTCCGAGTCTTTGATACAAAGGTTAGTTTGTTTGTCGAGGGGAAAAACAATCGTAGGCTCCAAGAGGAATAAATGACAAAATGGCGTGCGCGTAAAATTAAAAGGCTTTGAGATAAAGAACATGTGTGAGAAGAAACTGGTCCTCAGCACTAAGCAGTGCAAAAATACATTTAGAAATGGGTCAAATGATTAAGACACAATTATATGCTCCCCTCCCTCTCTCTCAAAAAATAAAAAAGGAGGGAAAAGGGGGGAGATTTGAGAGTCCAGAAACCCAGAGAGCTCAGAGACCAAGTGAAAACCCCGTTTGCTTACATGTAGCTGTCACCACTTGGCAAAAAATCCACAGAGGCAGAGTGGTAAAGCCAAAACAGAGCGAGACCTTGTCTCGAGCATCTGACCTCACTACTGGGCCCCGAGTCTTATCCGCTGGCAATATGGAGAGCACCTGTCTCTCCAGCTTCCCCCCAGTGCTTTACAAGATGTCGTCCACCGCCTGCTCAAGTGCCCTTAAAAGAGCCTTAAAAGGCACTCCAAAATCAGGGGCGCTTTGGGAGCTTTCCGTTCATCCACTCGGCATATGCTGAATCATTACCTGACCAGACAGAGGAAGGAAGAGAGCATTTTCAAGCAGGGTGAAGTTATTAGGGGAAAGGAAGCCTCTCTCGTATGGGAAATGTCAGCCGGCTGACATCTCTCAATTTGAATACATCATGAGAGGGCTTTGTGATTTTCAATACTTTTTTTTTTGCAACTGCTTATAAAGGGCGAGGTAATTAAGGTGAATTCCATCCTCGCTTCTTTCTTCCATTTTTGAGCTGTATGTTCTCAACGAAAGGATTTTGGGTCTCTGTGTCAGACACGAAGATTTCAGAAAAGTGATCATTCGTATGGTGCCTTGAAAAAAAATACGCTCTACTGATGAGAGCTGGCCTTTCAATTAAGGAAAAACAAAGGAACTATCCCTAGGGGTGTCCACACACCGCAGTGAGGAAATGCAGATCCTCCGACATCCTCTTCTGTCCCTCAGCACCAACTCTATCACCTATGTCTTCGTCTGTCATAGGGTGAGCGCTGAGCAAAGACAGGTCGTGAGGTTGGAGGAACATGTTGAACACTGATTTCCCACAGTCCTCTGCCTGCCCTGCAACATGTTTCGTTTTCCTTTGCATCATAGGCCTGGCACTGGTGCAAACTAAGCAAGCCCCATGTTCCAAGTCCAACTTCCAACCCCGCCAATCACAAAACAACAACTGGTTGAAGGGCTTTTCACGCTGGGTTGTATTTTTTACTCTTTGCGGTAACGTTTCACGTACGTAATGTCTCCTGGCAATGTCAAACTCGTGTCCTACGTCTTGTTATGGGACAGGGTAACAACTGAGCCGGTTCAGCGATTGCACAATAACACTGTAGACTACCTCCACTACGTGCATTAACACAGCTTTATGGGACCCATTGCAGAGAGAGGATGCAAAAGAAGTGCATTGTAAAGCTTGAGGGGGGCAGCTAATTTTTTTTCCTCCAACCAGTTCAGTCTTACCTGACAGCCTAACTTGATATTAAACAAGCCTGATCTCAGTATCTGCCTCGAGGCCATAAAGAGTCCATGATCCAGCTGTGTTATCCATTAGAACCTATAGGAACGGAACCCCTAGTCAGGAATGAATCTCCTTGCAGACCTCTCACCATTATGTGGCTATTACATTGAATCAGATTACTGTTTTTTCCCCCCTCCATCCTAAGTCCTCTCATTTAGAAGTTTCCAGAGCACACAATATAACAATCAAAGTGACACTTTTTATTATCGGGTTCACTAAATAATGTAAAGTCTGAGGAATAAAGAGTGTGATAACCAAGTTTTACCGTATCTATACTGTGCAATACACACACACACACACACACACACACACACACACACACACACACACACACACACACACACACACAAAGTGAACTAAAGTAAACCTTGGCATAGCTCACTAAGGGTCACTTTTGTTCCTGATCGGAGATCTCTCTGCAAAGACCCATTCAATCCAAAATTGTATTATATACCATTGTTGAGAAATTTTTGTCATGGCTGTTATAAGTGTACATAGGGCTCAGTATTAAAGGCCCCTCCCTGGTACTGATTGCAAAAGGGGGTCCGGTTTACCTCAGTTTTGGGGCTGTGGCACAAATGCATGAAATTTTGGGAAGCAAAGAGTTAATGATAATAATCATCATCATTACATTTATATAGTGCTTTTCTAGACCCCCAAAGCGCTTCACATTGAAAGGGGTAACTTACCTCAACCACCACCAATGTGTAGCACCCACCCGGGTGATATTGTACCAGAATGCTCACCACACATCAGCTTGAGGTGGAGAGAGAAGAATTATTGAGCCAATTACTTGGGGGAATGATTAGGTCGCCAGATGGAGAGAGCCATGTTGGGAATTTTGCCAGGACACCAGGGGACTCCCTACTCTTTGTGATAATTGCCATGGGATCTTTCATGACCACAGTGAGTCAGGACCTCGGTTTAACTTCTTATCCGAAGGACGGCATCTCTGTCATTGCACTGGAGCATTGAGATTTGATATTTGTTGTTTTTATTAGGACCAGAGGGAATACTGCCCCTACTGGCCCACCAACACCACTTCTGGCAACAACTCATTTTCCTGGGAGGTCTTCCATCCAAGTACTAGCCAAATCCATACCTGCTTAGCTTCCGTCATTTGGCAGAGCCAGGGTACATGGTGATTTGACTGCTGGCAAATTGTTTGATTTTTGATTTTTCAAGCTGTTTGATTTCTGCTTTAATCTCCACTTCATTACCACACACATTAGGGAGTCATCCTCACGGTCTAACCTTACGGCTAAGGGAAGTGTCCCAAGCTTATTTAGGGGCTGTGAATCCTTTGGCTACAGCAGATCAAACTGCAGTGCATTTTGGTGTGCAAACACAGTCACAACCATCGTCTCTTTTCATGCAGGTGTGAAAGCTACAGTCTCCAATGATGTGTGGTCCCAGAAGTACTTATTATCTATGCAGGGGCCAAGGTTGTTCCTGCTGATGCATGGGCTCCAAGGGACAGGCTCTATTGATGTGTTGGAGACACATTGTTTAATGCTATGTCGTTAAATCCCAGGTTTATTGATTAGAAAAAGACAAATAAAAAGTTAAAATTTGGGTATCATGGTCACCTAAATGGTAGAGGCCGTTGCTGTGCAAGTGTTGTGAGTAGCAGGCATGTGTAAAGGGAAACACTGTAGACGCACCATCCCATTCTCCCTGTCAAGACAGTTGACAGACATTTGTCAGAGATGGCTTGGTGTAGAGTTCGGACCAGAGTGTCTTTACATGCGGTCTTTGAACCCTTTAACTCCTTTTTAAGAGTACAACTACAAGACGCCTCGCCTTTCATCTGCATCCCCCAAATGCAGGGCAGTGACAAGTTCTCATGGAACATAAGCAGCAATGAATGGCGGAACATGGCAATTGTAATGTGAACAGTATGCAGCCACTTGAATGAGTAATCGGCTGCGGCAGACTTACAATCAGTGCCCTGTTTGCAGAAATAAAACCCACTACTTTCCCGTAAAAGTGTCCAATGTTGGTTTGAAGTCTTTTTTTTTTCTTAACTCAGTTTTGGAAACTTTTGCCTCTCACTCGCCCTACTGAGTGATTACTTATACTTAAAGGAGGTAAGAATCGATATTATACAAGGCATACTTAAATATCTGTTCCTCTAAATATTCGTTTAGCCAAGATGAATCACAATTACTTCAGCCAGCGCAGGTCACAGGCCTGTACTTCCACTTCCTGGAAGAGTTCACATCAAAACTCATTGAGTGCACATTTACTTTTTATCAGATAAGCTCTTGAAATGCCCCTCTCAAATCCGGGCTCTAAACAAACGGGCTTTGCCTATGAATGAAATGTGCCCACATGTCATGTGTGGTCTAGCTGATGTGCCAGTGGTCCCCAAGAAGTAGATGGGGAAACATACATGTGCTACTGTCCAATGGTATTTTCATTAGTCTGTGGAAATTGGAAGAGTAAAAAGACTCTAAAGAGATGCCAGTTATTTCTAACTTATTTGGTCAGAAAACCAAATCTGATCTCCACCCAAAAGTTTCTTTTTCAAGCAGAAAGTTTCCCAATGCCATCATCTCTGGCCTAGATCTGTCTTTTAACGAAGCAGCCCCAAAGCTTTATAGTTTTGATTAAATGGGGACTTTGTGAAAGGTGACAGCTTTGTACATGTTCGATTCTCTCTAGACGGGGAAAGGCTTTCTTGTTTGGATGAAAATAATGAAGAAGCACAATGAACGTGCAATAATTGAACCAAAAAGAAAAAAGAAAAGTCAAAGTAGAACGTAGAGAAATGTTCTTGTTTGTGTGGTGGCCCATCATGCCATGTAGGTAATCTGATGCAGAATGTGTTCTTGGATCCACACACACACACACACACACACACACACAAGCTCTAAACAAGAATAGATTTTATCACCGCATCGTCCAGGAACTCAATAGCTGCATTGTATGCTGAAGGATTTCCAGTTTGGCTTGGCGTGCAACAAATGGGTGGCCTGTAAATAGTATCCAGGTTCCCCTCGTAAGCCATTTAACCAAAAGATCCTCTGCAGCACTGCCGCTTTTGCTCACTGTTTATCTAATAATGACTCTGACTTCTTTCACTTAGCCATGGTTATTAGTATGCTTGCCATTTACTGGTAAAGTCCACCTCCTCAAATCTCTTTTCTAAATACCTCTCGTACTGAGCTCAGGGCTTTTGGGCTGGTGTGCAATTTCCGTGCTGCCAAGGTTAAGCGAGCAGGGCTAATTGAATCTTACTTGTCTCTTTATGATTTATGGTGGAGCTGCTGTGATGCAGAGGCTTGATCTGCTCTAATCTCTCTCATTACAGGAGATGTAAGAGCAGATGATTGTCCAGCTTAAATTGAAATATCTGAAAATTTGTTTTACCTTGTGCAATTCGGTGTCGGCTCTCGTCCTGCAAAAGACCTGTCACGTGGCGGCAGAGTGGGCCCCATGCCAAATAAAGGGGGTTCCCTACCGCTCCCTTCCAAAAGTTATTTAACACCGAAGCCCATTCAAGTATTTCAATTTGGGGCCATACTTTCTTTTGGTAACACTTTACAATAAGGGTACATTAATTAACATGAGTTAATGCAGTAATAAGCATTAAGTAACCCTAAACTTATACAATAATATGCATTAAGTAACTGTTAACAACTTGTTCACATTTAGTAAGGGTTCACAGGTTAACTAAGGCACTAACTAATCTTGGGGAGTCCGGGTACCGTGGTGGTCTATTCCGATGCCTACCAACCAGTGTTGTAGTCGAGTCACTAAACCCCAAGTCCGAGTCAAGTCTCGAGTCCCCAGTGTTCGAGTCCGAGTCCCCAAAGAAGAGTCCGAGTCGAGTCTTGAGTCAAGTCCCCATTACCTGAGTCTCAGTCCGAGTCATCAAGGTTGAGTCTGAGTTGAGTTCCAAGATGGGCTCCAGTGCTCCACTCTGGCACTGTAAAAAAGCTATTGATCACCACATTCTGTTACAGTATTAATATAGCTATCAATATCTTATGCCAAATTATCAGGGCCTATTACAAAAAAATTACAAAAACAAAAAACAGTCTTTATCAATTAACAAGTCCGAGTCCTCATCTCCAACTTCCGAGTCTGAATGCAGTCAATGCTCGAATCCAAGTCATCAGTGCTCAAGTCCAAGTCGAGTCACGAGTCGGACTCGAGTCTGAGTCCTGGACTTGAGTACTACACCACTGCTACCAACACGGGGCTCGCAGGATCGAATCCCCGTGTTACCTCCGGCTTGGTCGGGCGTCTCTAGGGAGGCTGGATGTGGGTATGTGTCCTGGTCGCTGCACTAGCGCCTCCTCTGATCAGCTGAGGCACCTGTTTAAGGGGGGAGGGGGAGCTTGGGGAATAGTGTGATCCTCCCATGCGCTACTTCCCCCCGGCGAAACTCCTCACCGTCAGGTGAAACGAGGCAGCTGGCAACTCCACATGTATCGGAGGAGGCATGTGGTAGTCTGCAGCCCTCCCTGGATCAGCAGAGGGGGTGGAGCAGCGACCGGGGCGGCTCAAAAGAGTGGGGAAATTGGCCAGATACAATTGCGGAGAAAAAGGGGGGGAAAAGTACTAACTAATATTAAGTAAATGAACACCATTAGTAGATGATTAGTAGACACATTAGTTAACAGTGCTTTTACTGGTTAATTAATGTACCCTAGCCTTTTTTTTTACAGTGACAAGTTGTGTCCCAAAGATGTACGTACAAAAAAAAAGAAGAAGAAACAGCAAACAGTCAAAGAGTTCAGAAAGACCAGACAGATACTGAAGGGCTGAATTAAACACTGCAAAACAGATTTATTCCAACATGGTTGTGATGAAAGCTAGTTGAAACATTAGCCGTGCTAGAATAAATCTGTTTTGAGCATTTAATTTAGTGTGTGAGTACTGTTTCTGTACACACAGCAATTCAGTGCTTGTTTTGAGGTTGTGAGAGAGAATTTCATAAAGATAGTCTGAAACAAGAACAAACACATTGACCATTACTTAACCGTTGCTTTATATTAGATTGTGTTGTTGTGACGTAGTCGTGACTAGTTGTCCACATGATGTGAAGTCATCGGAGAGCTCGCTTGTATAACTCCAGAACTGTATAAATCTAGTATCAAAGACAGGGGGCGCTGTGTTTACACAAGGGCCGCCAATGCCAGGTCGAAGTCGAGGGGTTTGTCAGGTGATAGCGTCTTGGAATTTACGTTGTCTGTGCTCAGATTCACGCGGATCAAACCCGTAATAAGAGCAATGTGTCTTGATGAAGCCTCTCCCTTCACCCCTGCTTCCACCGGGGACCTCCGGCTCGGACCACCTGAAACTACAGGTCAGGATTAGGAATCCTCCAGGGTGGGAATGCCTCTGCCCCTCTTTGTCCTTTGTCCTTTGACCTGGTCAGTTTGACTGACATGTGAAAGGGAAACACGATGCAGGGTTATCCCCCCCCCCACTCCAATGCTTTCAAAACAAAGGCCTATTTTCCTTTTCCATAAATGTCAGAAAAACCTGAGGACTTTCTTCCACTTGCTTTACTTGCGGCACTGTTTCCTTGCATGACGATCACAGAAAAAAAAGACTTCTGCAAACAAAACAGCTCCTAGCGTGCAAAGTGTCTGAACCCCCCCCCACCACCACCCCACCCACTACTACTACTACCAGGCCCCTGGTGTCACTTATGATTTAAACACTTGTCTCACTGGCATCGAGTTCGGCGTCTAACGATCTCTTCTCGGATCAAACGTCCATGGTTAATATAATTACACTAATGCTTTCCCTCATATTACATTAAGCTTTTTGAATGTTTTGATTATGTGAGCATGGTGGCTTGTGCCCCACCTTTGAAGTCTCTCAGAGCATGAAACCAGCTGACGCCGTGGTTCGTGGTATATCCCATCCATCTAGCTTGCAGTGTTTAGGCCCTCGGTGCTCTGCTGATGTCATTCTCTCAGTTACTATATAAGCGCCACACGAGGGGGGACGAGCCTCATGCCATCTCTCTTGGCAGTTCTCAAGAATGCCTGCCTTCGGGCTGACAAATGGGGATTTTCACAAGGTTTCAGTTTTATTCTCATCATCATAACCAATAAGGACACTCCCTATATGTGAGAGTTTACTAATTTACTAATGTGACAAAGAAGCATGTGAATCATGCAATGGAGAATTTGGCCTTATGGACTTTAAGTCGGGCCAAAATTGAAACGCTAATACTTTCTGACATCATTTATAACCAGTCGTCACGTGGTCTGCACTGTCTCCTCTCTAGTTCAGTTTCTCCCAGCCAATGTTTTTTTCTGATACTCATGATGTCAGACACATTCATTTACATACAGCCAATCGGATGAGATCTTCTGCTGATGAATATTAATGAGGACTAGGCCACTCCCTCACAGTTCTTGAGACATGCGAGAGCAGTTATGGATAAAGGTATAAGAAAATATAATAAATGGTAAATAGACTGCATTTATATAGCACTTTTCTAGTCTATCGACCAGTCAGAGTGCTTTACAGTGTATGCCTCACATTCACCCATTCTCACACACGCATTCAAACACTTGTGCGCTCATGTGGAAATTTGTCTTTGGCTTCACAGACATACATAAAAAAAAGCATTGTGGGTCTGATGTCATCAGGTGAGGAGGGACAACTCTTTTTAGGCACTGGAATAATTGTGGATCTCTTCCACGAGAGTGGCACAACACATTCATCAAGCAGACCCTGAAACAATCTTGTGAAAGCACCTTTTAGTTGATAAGTGCACCGTGCAGTGGCACTTCCTCAGACCATCTGGGCCTGGAGCTTTGTGTGGCCTTATCTCAGCAAGACAGCTTTTTATCTCCCCTTCGCTAAGTATGATAGGATCTCAAACTGGGCAACATACATTGTCGAGTATGTCCCCATGAGTGTCTTTGTCAAACCTGCTGTGGAGCTGGTTTAGCTCGCTGGCAGAGGAGACAGCATCTGTGGGTAGACAATGTTGTTTCCTGGCCTCTCTGCCCAGCATTGTATTGAGACTACTCCATGTTTTCTTTGCATCGCCAGTAATAAATTATATCTTCATATTGTGTCTATGCTGTTGTCTGGATCTTTTAATAATCCCCCCCCCAAGTTCAGACCTTTTTTCTTTAAATAGTGCCATGTCACCCCAAATAAAGGCGGTCCTTTTCTCACTGAGACAGTTCTTCATTTCATGCGGGACCTGTACCTTGTCATTGGGTTATACCTTTATGGTTTTTTTGTCATCACGACATCATTTTCACTGAAAATAACATAGGTGGTTATTGTTTCTGTCAGTTCATTTGCATTCGTGCAGTTGTCAAAGAAAATGTCCCAGTTTGTATCCTCAAAGCGGTCTCTCAGTCTCTCCTTGCAGGCCTCTGACCACAGAGCAACTTCTCTGACAGCAGGCTTCTCCTGTCTGATCTCGGCCTTGCATTTCGGCAGCAAGTGAAGGACATTGTGGTCTGACTTAGCTAAAGGTTGGCGGGACACCACTTTGAATGCGTTGGGCACTTTGCCAAAACACTGATCTAGGGTCCGAGAATGTCATGTGGGACTGTCTTATTGTTGTCAAGTTGGCAGGTGACCAGAAAAATCACAGGAATTGAAGTCCCCAAGTGTGAAGATAGGCTGAGCCACAGACTGTGGGAGTGCAATGTTAAAACTCTCAATTATCTGGCTCAGTGCTTCCTCATATTTTGGCCCCGGCACATACTTCAGAAGGATGGTGATCTCACCGAATTCCCGCAGCAGATGAAATGGTCTGAATGAAACCGAGAGCAGTTCATGGTCAGGTGTGCATACTTTCTCATGCATGTGCAGTTGAGTTGCCCAGTTGTTGTCAACAAATATACACATGCCCCCACTGATCGCTATACTTGATTTGTCCCAGAAAGGTGAATCGGTCACATTTAGTGGCCTTTCTCCCACTAAGCGTTGCGTCCAGATGAACTGAGTCAACTTTCTGAGATTTCCTTACCTGGATTACTGAGCATGCATCAAGACATTACTTGACTTGCATTTGTCCCGGTCAGCTCTTCCTGTGGTATATCCAGGAAGGGCAACTTCAGCCTCATCTTTGTGCCATATCTCTGTTAGGCATATTAAGCTGCTTCATTTGAAATCACTTTTGACCCTCACTCTGGCAGTCAGTTCATCCATTTTATTATTAAAGGATCACACATTTGATAGTTTTATCAGAGGTAGAGGGAATCATGAACCCTGTCTCCATAGCCTGGTAGGAATGCCCCCTCTTGAACCCCGTTTCTTAACTGTGGCTTGTTTGATTTGGGGTTATGTGCAATTTCAGAGCAGCCAAGTGTCGAAGGTTTGAGATCCAGCCTCCCTGCATGTCTTGGTAGAGACAGCAGATGTTCTCTGGAGTAGGTCGTGCCATGTCTTTACATGGAGAAGCCAGAGTTGAAGGAAATCAGGGAAATAGGGCATACAGGATAATCCATACTCTCATTATAGCCATCGCCCACGGTTTTAGAAGTTCAGTCATTCGAACAAAACGCAACATGAACACATAGATAAAATGATAAACAAAGCAACAGATGTCGGTGTGAAGCTCTTGGTCAGCTGCTGAGCAGCACCCTGACTCTTGATGGCGGAGGCTGCCATGCAAGGCACCAACCTGCTCACCAGGAGCAGTTATGGGTTCAGTGTCTTGCTCAAGAACACTTCGAGATGCTCTCTGAAGGAGCTGGGGATCGAACCAGCGACCCTCCGATTACTGGACAACCTGCTCTACTTTCTGAGCCATACCGCCCCAATATTAGTCAATTACAAATAAAAAAAATATTGTTGAAGGTTTTATTATGCCACTGTGGCAAGGCTGTTGCCAGTGGAAAGGTTAAGAGATGGAAGACGGACACAGTTTAGCAGAGACACAGGCTTTCATTTATTTATAGTATTTACAAGGTAACCGTCTTTCCATGCACGCTGCACGAACCGGTGCTGGAGAGCTTATTTCTCTCTCCATCTCTCTTTCCTGTGTCCACGTGCGGTGTCATGTGTGTCAGTGTCAGTCCAGGACCCCGCCTCACTGGCAGGGATGGGCAACATGATCCGGTGTGGGTGCAGGTCTTTGTTCCAACCAAGCAGTTACACACTTGAGTCTACAAATCAAGGTCCTGAGCAAAGACTGTTGGTTGACTGATAGAATCAGGCGTTTAACTGCTCGGTTGGAGCGAAGACCTGCACCCACATCGGCCCTTCCAGGATCATGTTGCCCATTCCTGAACGGCACGTTAATCGAGCACACCTGAGACTGATCACTACTCAAGCGCTATCAGTCTGCTCTCCCATAACAACCCCCCCCCCCCCGCTTGCAGCTGAGGCTAAACTACACCCCACTACCACAGCCATGTTCAAGGTTTTTAGACTTGTAAAGTTAAATGATTTTGGTCCAAAGTTAAATTGTTTTTTTCCTTTGGCTCAATGGTGAGACGTACATGCACTTTGAGCCATAGATCGTGTGCACCAGAATTACGTGGTGGTCTGATTTTCAGCTCCCCTCCATTGTAAATCATACATTGGTTGGCATCATTATGGCTGAGCGGTAATGAAAAAAAAAGTGTTTGTTGTAAATTGGAGTGGGATTAAATGGTATTTGTCTTATTAGAGTTTCCTTTGAATCAAAGTAGTTTGCTTCATTTCATAATTTGGATGCCTTTTTATAAGGGTTCCCTGACTGGTTGCAACAAAAATTGGTTTTACAGTCTGTTTTTTATGCACATGTTTTTTTATGTAGTAAATATGAATGGGGTGTATATTAAACTCCATCTCTGCTATGACTCAGCTCCACAGAAAGGTCCTGCTTAGCACCACGTTCGTTTTGAGAACAAATAGCCCTCATTAAGAGGAATTATTGCCACACTAAAGTAACACGAGGTCTTGTGGTTTCGTGAATTTTTAAATAGGAAAGATTGACAGAGGTTCGGAAAACAAGGGTCTTTCTCATTTGCGGAGGCTTTGAGTCTTCCCTGCCAATACCTTTCCACTGACAGTTACCTTACTGATGTGTGGTTTGCCTCTTTATTTTCTGTTGCATCTAATTATCCTACAAGATCACAATGGGGTCAGCAGCACTGTGTTGAGGCGATGTCTCGTAGTCCTCTGTGGGAGATTTAAGCACTTCCTTTTTATTTTGCTGTCAGTAGTTGCTTGTTTGGGAAAGGAGAAGGACGTTGCACATCCCCGAGGGCTGTACTGAGCGGTTTGCCAGACTTGGAAAATAAACACATAGCTGGCGAGGTATCAGCAGGTCCGCGGCCGACGGCCCGATGATGACACTTAATTTTCATTTCCACTCGGGAGCCGTGAAGAGCCAGTTAACACTGAGGGCATTCAACATTCACACGGAGCTCATCTTTAACATTTTGAGCTCGTTTAAGGCATTCAAGGAAACTATGTGATGCTGCGGTAGCGCACATCTCTCCCTCTGCCCTATAAGGGCAATATAGCTTGAACTAGGGCATGCTTTTAGCACCACTCAGTGTATTGCAGATGAGTATGGTCAGACAAGGGCACATGGAGTCATAGATGGGAAGCACAGCTGGCGCGTGACTTGGTTCTGAACAGAGCGATACGGGATCATGGTCTCGAAACCGAAATTGGAAGTAGACCTGGTATTGACAGCACATTTTCAGATAAGTACAGTAAATTAATGTCAAATATTACTTACATCGTATCCTCACTGACTGGACACTTAACAGTGACACTGTAAAGCAGATGCTTCTGCAGCGGCTCAACAGAGAGAGCTAAAGTTATCTCGTCTGAAACGTGTTTTTAGCTAACTGACAAACCAGAGAGGCAAGCTGACACATCAGACACACTTCAAAACTTTCATCAGAAGGTTGGCTTGTTTGAGCAGGTTAAAGGTGATGAAGCACGTCTTACTTGCATCTCTGTCAACGGTGTTTCTGTGATATCCTACTTTGAATGAAACTGTGGACAATAACAAGTGACAGAATACGAGGGAGAGGCTGAGAGAGAATAGTGGTAGGGGTGCAGAAAGAAAACCTATTTTACCCTCTCTTTTTTTTTTAACCAGTGAAGAATAGAATGTTAATTAAAAAAAGCTAAATCTTTCACATCTGGACGTCCGTGTGGCGCAGCGGTCTATTCTGTTGCCTACCAACACGGGGATCACCGGTTCGAATCCCCATTTTACCTCCGGCTTGGTCAGACGTCCCTAAAGACACAATTGGCTATGTCTGTGTGTGGGAAGCCAGGTGTGGGTATGTGTCCTGGTTGCTGCACTAGCGCCTCCTCTGGTCAGTCGAGGCACCTGTTCGGGGGGTAGAGGGAACTGGGGGAATAGCGTGATCCTCCCATGCGCTATGTCCCCCTGACGAAAGTCCTCACTGTCAGGTGAAAAGAAGCAGCTGGTGACTCCACGTGTATCAGAGGAGGCATGTGGTAGTCTGCAACCCCCACCCCCAACCCCGCCCCACGGCTCGGCAGAGGGGGTGGAGCAGTGACCAGGATGGCTCGGAAGAATGGGATAATTGGTCGGATACAACTGAGGGAATTAAAAAAAAAAAAAAAAAAGCTAAACCTTTTACGTCTTTCAACAGCATAAATGCACTCACCCGCAAACATTTTTGCAGTGGGTCCAACCCTCCCACCCCATCCTGAATCTATGCAGACGGTACTTCAGTTTGCAAGTGAATGAATTAGAAACCAGATTCATGAGGTGCTTTGCGTCTGAAAATCACCGGGTATCACTCATGTGCTTCCTGCCGGCACCTTCTCCAGCTTTTCCTGTTCAGAAGGCACAGAGGGTCTCCGGAATGACAGCTGTGTGAGAGGAAGACAGTTGGTCTTTCAGATATCCAGATGCTACGTCTGCATACCCACACCCCGCTACACGCAAGTAAGCCAACCCGTCTGTCCTTCCCAACTTCCAGGGGCAGTGGAGGTGTTGGAAGCTGTTGGCACCAACTGGAGATCTGGCGAGAGGAGGCCACACTGCATGCATCAGCTGGTCTTTCAAGTTATATTAAACCTCAGCTTATTTAAGATACTGTGCCATTATTTTGCGGTTTGATGGGGTGCAAAAAAAGAAGAAGACGAAGAAGAATAAAGGATAGGAATTGTATTTTCAGTATTAAGTCAGGCCTGTGCCCAGCAGAGTGCTAAATTGGTTATAGTGTTATAGTGTGAGCTGTTTCTGGAGTTCAGTGGAGCGTTGTCATTTAAATTTGATTCACATTGCAGCGCTAGACGTTGAAGAATCATTGTTTTAAGTGTTTCATATTTCAGCAGAATTGGCCTAAATTACTGTTTTCTGCCCGATCCCTTTGTTGTCATTTCAACATCCGATGTACATTTGCTGGTGTGCGACGCCTCTGTCATTACTTCGGTTTTAGATGAACAGTGACTTCACCAGCTTCACAAAAGCAAGATTCATAATACTTCACTTAAGACTTTTCATGTTGCTCCCAAAGCTTCCCCTCCCTCTGTTTTGCCTCTCCTCTGTCTCCTCCTCATCACAGCCTCTCATATGTTACTTTCCTATGCTGTCGACAAGACAGGGTATCTATGACATCCAGCCAGTACCAATTAGAGTTGCGTGCCCACATTGTGGAGGGAGTACTCCAACGTGGGGCATGCGACGCTTGAGCGAGCATGGGCGTGAGGCCACCCCTGCCGCTGGTGGAGGATAATTTAAATAAAAACGATGAAACTCAAATCCCCGGGGCCCTGCGGGTTGTGGCTTATGGCAGGGAAGGTAAACGAAAGCCCTCACAAAGCTTCAGTACAAGTCAAAAGAATCAAAGCTGCAGCCTGTGTGTCATTCACATTGTAAGTTCAAAATGTTAGCGTGCACACAAGTCCCTCCATCCAAGAAATGGATAATGCAAGCCCGTGTATTGTTTAGTTAATGGTGGAGGTCTAGTAGTTGAGGAGAACAGCTAGGGGTGTTGTTTGAGTGGGCATTGTGAGTGTGTTGTATGACAAAATTGAATGATGATAGTTATCGGAGAATTTGAGATGATATCAATCCACAATAATGGTATAGTATTTTTACATATAGGCCTAAATCTGAGACACCATCAATTTTAACACAGATCCAAGAGACAGATCCTGTGGAGTGTCTGCTGTTGTCCATGGATGTATTGTGCTGCAGAGTTTGGCATGTACCAAAAACAAATTGCACCGGCCTTGGTTGTGTGGCTGATAAAAAAAAAAATCTAATCTAGGGGACATCCAGGTGGCGTGGCGGTCTATTCTGTTGCCTACCAACACGAGGATCGCCGGTTCGAATCCCCGTGTTACCTCCGGCTTGGTTGGGCGTCCCTATGGACACAATTGGCCGTGTCTGTGGGTGGAAAGCCGGATGTGGGTATGTGTCCTGATCGTGGCACAAGCGCTTCCTCTGGTTGGTCGGGGCACCTGTTGGGGGGGGGGGGGTAACATGATCCTCCCATGCGCTTCGTTCCCCCTGGTGAAACTCCTCACTGTCAGGTGAAAAGAAGCAGCTGGCGACTCCACATCTAATCCTTTGAAAAGTACAAGACAATCAATACACAAAACATTCAGATTTCATATTGCAGTTTTTGTGATTCAACAATCTCCCTGTGTGCAAGTAAACCCTCAAATTTATTCAAGAAAAAAACATTTCCATTTTCATCATCTCTATTACCATGTCAACTTTTCTGCCTTAAATCTGGGAAGATTTTTCATCCTTTGGAAGGTTTTTTTTTTTCTCCCGTATTTTCGGAGATAGCGTTATTTGTTCTTCCCAGTTCCCTGGTTAAGCTTTAGGGCAATCTTTATGCCCTTCATATGTGAAACTCTCTTCTAGGTATTTGGATATAATAAAAGTTAAGTTTCATGAACAGGTGAAAAAAATAAGCCATCTGATCACGTTTCCTCTAATTGAGTACCACATCCTAATTGATCAAAGAAGGTTGAATCAGTTCATCTGGATACAATGTTTATTGACAGATATGTTTCATCACCCATCTAAGTGCCCTCTTCAGTGTCAGCTGACTGCAGGTGTCCCCACCCTTATAAACAATACAGTGGCATAACGACCGAAACCAACGACCAGTTCATATGCAAATATGGGGACACACTGGGGACATTGGGGAAGCTGAACAGATGCTGGCCAAGTGAGCGGCACAACACAGAAGAGCTAACACGTCAGGCCAGGACTCCACAGGCTACACCCATCTGCAGGCCAGTGGCCACTCTTTCAAGGATGATTATGTGCACATCCTTGATAGGGAGGAACACTGGTTTGAACGGGGGGTCAAAGAGGCCATCTCTGTGAAGAGGGAACAACCATCCCTGAACTGGAGGGGGGGGTGGGGGCTAAGAGTACATCTGTCGCCATTTTACAATGCTGTGATTGCAAACATTCCCAAATCCTCTGTGAATAGTACACATGGTTATCGAAACTGTAGTTACTGGTCACTCCCGTATTTCCATATGAAACTGGTCTTTGGTTTTGGTTGTTATGCAGCTGTATTGTACTGTATTGTTTATAAGGGGTGGGGATACCTGCAGTCAGTTTAGACTGAGATGCCACTTAGTTGAGTGATGAAATGTATCTGTCAATAAATTCGCTCACTTTTGAACTGTTATTGAGCTTCTAAACCTTCCCTACAGGACTTGTACTGGAATACATACCCCATATATTGGGCGGCATAGTGGCCCAGTGGTTAGCGCTGTCGCCTCACAACAAGAAGATCCTGGGTTCGACCCCTGGGGTTGTCCAACCCTGGGATCATCCCAGGTCGTCCTCTGTGTGGAGTTTGCATGTTCGCCCCGTGTCTGAGATGAGTTTTCTCCGGGTGCTTCAGTTTCCCCCACCATCCAAAGAAACATGCATGTTAGGGTTTATTGCCTTGGTCTGTGCCCCTGACCAAAGCAATGGGAAAGGAACAGGAGTTGGTCTCCGGGCGCAGCATGGAGGCGGCAGCCCACTGCTCCTAGCTACACAGATCACAGCTAGGATGGGTTAATTTGCAGTAACTGAATTTCCCCAAGGGGATTAATAAAGGAAACTTAAAACTTAAATATATGTATATCATGGCCTCGGGTTGGCATAATTGGTCAAAAAAGCCTATGGAAGCAAAGTTATCGATATATTGTGCATGGTATTGTAAGTGGACAGTCGTTTAAGCACAGTGTGTGTCGGTACATAGTAACAGAGAAATGGTTTTGTTTGTAATAGCATTTTTGGACTTCCACTGATCCAGAACCAGCTGGCTTTTCGCCACTGATTTCATCTTGGTTCAAGAACTGTAACGAACCATTCATGAGCAGTTTGGGGCTGGCTGCATATGTCACATTTCAGCTCAGCATCTATAACCCCATCTGCCCACAGACAGAAAAACAGACACGCACACACACAGAAGACACACATTTGCACATGGACATGCAAAAAGCGTATAGTGGTCCACACCATCCCTGGTGCCGATAAGGTCAGCCAGCAGTCACATCATCCTTTCACAGAGGGTATAGAGTTACAAGCAATTTCAACGTGATACCCAATCGCCATAGAGGTCTTAAACACAGATAATGTATTTCATTTCAACTCGAACAAGAGGGGGATCATTTGATCCTACTCATGCGCTGTAGGTCTCATTTGCCTTTTGGCATCGAAGTTGACAGTTACTTTCCATGCCCAGAAATGCTCTTGTAACTATTTCTGCAGCTCCGATGTACTTCACACTTCTTTAAATTGGTTTATCACTTTCTGTCTCTCTTTTTCTCCCTCTCACTCACATGCACAGACACACACACACACACACACACACATATACTGGTCTATGTGAGACTACTCGTGTCACTTCTGCCCTTGGTGCAATATTCACCGTACATTCTCCTGGTAAGCTGCAATGGCAGCTGCTGGCTGGTCACCAGGAAAGTTTCATTTTGTTAAATGTCCATGTGCCCTCAATTCCATCTGTGTCAAAAGGATAACTCGAGTTTTAACTTTAGCGTGTGAACACCGCTATATATAACCCCCCCCCTGTTACTTTAGCAGCTGGGGTTTGCCAATCAACGGTTCGCGTACTAATTGGTGCAATTGATGAATAGAGTCCGTCCATGTTAGAGGGTCTCACAAGCTTAAATCACTTAAAGATGGCTGCTAATCAATATCTACTGGTGTGAGATTCTTTTCCTTGCCATCTGGGTTAATTAACTCCGGGTCGTCAATAACTTGCGTAGTCCAGATCCCACCAATTCCGGCTATGTTGCTGCTTCGGGCGAGCGTCAAACAGGAATATGCTTCACAACCCTCAGCAGTTCTCTTGGCACTGCGACGGAGGCCTAGCGCAATTCACTCCAAGGCAACAGGATCATAACACATTTTTTTGGCTATAATTATCACTTTTACAAGATATGAAATTTGCTTGTAATTTTGGCTGGTGTTTACAAAATCCCATAGCTGCGGTGGATATGCCAAAACAAAGCATTTGTTTCCACTGTGGATTCTGCTTTGGCCTGGCCAAACCAAGCTGGACTGATCCTGTTAGGCTACCCTTACTTGTTTTCACAAAATTAAATCGCTTAATTGGATTTTTATTTTTTTTTCCATTATATGTTCTTGAAAGAATGCAATGTTTCTCGTCCGTTAGATTCAGTTACTCCAGGGATGTCCAAGGTCTGCAACTAAACTCTCCGATACAGCCGTCAAAGTGGTCGCCTGTGCCAGCTTAACTCGCGGCATTAGATAATAAGGTTTGGACCATCGATTGGCTTATTACCAACCTTCCCCCCCATGAGGGAGGGAGCTCCTCCTCTGTCATAACTGTAGTGAGAACCGCGGGGAGAGGTAATTGTAGTGTGCGGTACACAGGGTGGGTCTGAAGTATCCCGGCACTGCGCCCGCTGCCAGAGGAAAACACATTGATCTCTGAAGGTGATGAAAAGGCTGTCTCAAAGGCCCCGCTTCCTCCTTAGGACTGTTCCAGCCTTGACACTGAACCGAGGCGAAATCACTGATGATCCATGCATGCCTGCCGGCCATGGACATATCCATGTCATTTGTCTTCTGTGTGTGTGTGTGTGTGTGTGTGTGCGTGCGTGCGTGCGTGTGTGTGTTCTCTCTCTCCGTGTGTATGTGTGTTCTGTGCGTGTGTGTGTGTACTCTCTGTGTGTGTGTTCTGTGTGTGTATTCTCTATCTCCGTGTGTGTGTGTGTGTGTGTGTGTGTGTGTGTGTGTGTGTGTGTGTGTGTGTGTGTGTGTGTGTGTGTGTGTGCATGCGTGTGTGTAAAGAATAGATGTTGCTTGTTGGATAATGCTTCTCAGCAACTGCAGCTCTGCTTGTGTGTGTGTGTGTGTGTGTATGTGTGTGTGTATGTGTGTGTAAAACCTTTTTTCATATTTACCAAGCGACTACTACACTCCACATTCAAACAGGGAGATTCGAATATGAGAAGAAAAAAAAGAAAGTGCCAGAATATGACTATAAGTGTGTTTGTAATTAGTACGACATTGGTGAAAACCGTTTCGGTCTTTGGTTTCGAGGGAGAGAATGTTGCATTTCTAACACCAGTTTTGGCCTGCCTGACATGGTGCTAATGGAAATGGCAGTGATAGACATGTTGTTCAAAGCTCAGTGACTTGTCGTTTAATAAACTGATAAGTGGCGTCTGGACAAACACGGCGCGGGGCTCGGAGCTTGCCAAAAAAGATACAACTGTCATTTGCGAATTCATCAGGGAAGGCCGGGCCGTGCCAAGTCTGTCACAAGTCATTTCACATTATTAACAACATTCCCTGACCACAACCAAGTACACAGTACACTCACAGAAGTTTTTTTCCCCCTTTTCATCCGTGAGAGCACGCTTCATTAATCATCATGCATGCATCATTTTTAATCAGCCACCGCTTTGCATGTAATTAAGTTTATATAAGTAATTGAGATTCCAGTTGATGTGATGTGTCTGGGACACTGGTGACATTTACAAGTGTCCCGTTAGTGCTGCGAGTTAATTTAACTGAGATTGCAATGATAACCAAGCTGGCTTGCTCTGGTTGGGTACTATATCAGAATTCAATATTTTCATGACATCTTGTAAATGAAGGCTATAAAACTGGGTTTCATTAGCCTTTGCAGAGGAGGGCGTCACTGTTCATTACAGCTCGTGACTTCTGGTTGGTTTTAATTTAGGGCGTAATCAGTGAGTTGTCCTGCCTTGCTGCTGTGGTGTAAATCAAAGTGTAAATTTCCAGCACACCAATCATCGTCTGTTGAGCAGAAATACAAACACATGTCCGGCCAGCAGTAACAATCCATATATTAGAGAGGGATACAAAGACGGCCTTTATGAACGCTGTGGGTCTGAATTTAGAAACGGCTTGAGGAAAGCCCTGCTACCTTTTGTTCACAGAAGAGAAAATTTAAGGTTTGGACTCTTCCCAGTTTCCAAAATCCACTAACTAGTGGATTCTGGGAACTGGGAAGATGTGCATAGGTTTAAAGGTTTTTATCTAACTTCAAGATTAGTATATATATATTTATAGTTTCATTTTGTACTTGCAAATGTTTATTTTGCTTTATTCTATATATCTTTATTTACTGATTTTATATTCTTGCACAGTAATTGAGCACCCCTTTCATTTCATTTCACTGCATGTTTTACTTAGTTACTCTGTGCATATGACAAATAAAGCTCCTTGAATCCTTGAATTATACACTACAGTTGTGGCTATACCGATCAGCCAAAACATTAAAACCACTGACAGGTAAGTGAATAACATCTGGTTACAATGGCACCTGTCAAGGGGTGGGATATATTAGGCAGCAAGTGAACAGTCAGTTCTTGAAGTTGATGTGTTGGAAGCAGGAAAAATAGGCAAGCATAAGGATCTGAGTGACTTTGACAAGGACTAAATTGTGATGGCTAGATGACTGGGTCAGAGCATCTCCGAAACGGCAGGTCTTTTGGTTTGTTCCTGGTATGCAGTGGTCAGTACCTACCAAAAGTGGTCCAAGGAAGGACAACTGGTGAACTGGCGACAGGGTCATGGGCACCCAAGGCTCATGGATGTGTGTGGGGAGCGAAGGCTAGCTAAGGTCTGATCCCACAGAAGAGCTACTGTAGCTCAAATTGCTGAAAAAGTTAATGCTGGCTATGATAGACAGGTGTCAGGACACAGTGCATCACAGCTTGCTGTGTATGGGGCTGTGTAGCTGCAAACCAGCAAGAGTGCCCGTGATGGCATCTGTCCACCGCCGAAAGCACCTACAATGTGCACGTGAGAGTCAGAACTGGACCATGGAGCAGTGGAACAAGGTGACCTGGTCTGATGAATCACTTTTTCTTTCACATTATGTGGACAGCCGGGTGCATGTGTGTCGTTTACCTGAGGAAGAGATGGCAGGAGGATGCACTATGGAAAGAAGGCAAGCTGGTGGAGGCAATTTGATGCTCTGGGAAATGTTCTGCTGGGAAACCTACCTAAACATTGTTGCAGACCAGGTACACCCCTTCATGGCAAAGGTATACCCTGATGGCGGTGGCCTCTTTCAGCAGGATAATGCACCCTGCCACACTGCAAAAACTGTTCAGGAATGGTTTGAGGAATGTGGCAAAGAGTTCAAGGTGTTGCCTTGGCCTCCAAATTTCTCAGATCTCAATCCGATCGAGCATCTGTGGGATGTGCTGGAAAAACAAGTCTGATCTATGGAGCCCCACCTCGCATCTTACAAGACTTAAAGGATCTGCTGCTTACGTCTTGGTCCCAGATACCAGAGGACACCTTCAGAGGTCTTGTGGAGTCCATAACTGGCCCGGGTCAGAGCTGTTTTGGTGGCACGAGGGGATCTACACAATATTAGGCAGGTGGTCTTAATGTTTTGGCTGATCGGTATATGCTGTGAAGGGTGCAAACCAATATTTTAGGCTTTATGTTCCAACACATTTTTTCGATGTTTGTGCTTCTGTTACAACACTCACTCTGCTTTATACACAGGTGGCTCATGAAACATACTGTTCACAATGCTTGGTACGGACAAAACTGAGTTTAACGAATGAATAACCTCAGCAAAATGTTAATATGAGACACCGTTTCCTCTTCACCAAGTGCCAGATTAAATTAAATGGTGATGAATTGGGCTATAATCATTGTATTTATTTCAGGAAATAGTTGTAATGGGTCACAGCACTATTGGAAATAAGGATAATGAGGATATATGCCACAGAATCTGAAAATAATCCGCAATGTGCTTTGGTGCATGATTTCTTAAGGTCCGCATTGGGACTCAAATGTGGGTCTTGGGAGGATTAAAATAGGCTCTGAAATTGATTTGGAGATTTGGTGTTTATATTATTTTGCCAAACCTCTGACAACCAGCACAAGGCAGGCTGGATTAAACACTCATAGGTAAGCAGCCTGTTGGCAGGTTCAATATATCTAGATGTGTGTATGAAGTAGAACATAACTCAGTGTTTGCTGCTAGGAAATATATCCCATCAGCGTGGGCTGCCTTTTAAAGGTTTAAGGTCCACTTCTCTAGTTGGGTTGATAATAGGGTTGCTCTTTGAAATAGCTCAGCTTTAAATAGTAGTCTTACTTGCTGCCGTCTGTTACTCGTATTAGATTCTGGGAAAAAAGGAAACCTGCCTCGAACTTTCAGGAGCTGACCTCCTATTGACACCGTCGATGCCGACTTACAGTGAATCTCAAACAACATCCATCTCATGTTGCGTTTGAAAACGTCGTAATAAGGGGTTAAGCTTGTGTTATGTCTGAACTAAGGGTCACCCCGCGCTTTTGTGTGCCTTTGTTAGAAGTCTGGCAACCTTTAGATGACTTCTCTATATATGTGGCAGTCATTGCAGGCTAATCTGTGTAGACAAAGTGGAGTATGGACATTTCTTACAGGGTGCAGCTACAGGCTGCTTCATAGGGGGAACTGAGTTGACCGATCATGTTATGAACATTAAGGCAATAAAATAATTTGGCGTTTTCGGTATTATTTAGGATTTTGGCTTGAAAGTCCTGCAAAAGCCTTCAGAGTAGATGGCATGTTTCTCTTTGAGAACAAGGGGCTAACAGTCTCTTTCATCTTATCTTGTTAAGAGGATTAAAAACAGCAAGGAAAAAAAAAGAAATGTTGGTCAGAAATCTACAATGGACACCAGGTCCATTTAGTAAATGTCATTTCAAAGTGCTGTTATCAGACTGAAAAATGACAGCAATTTGCAAACACAATGAAGTTAATACTAATGTTTATTCCGTCAATAAACGTTCTATCCAGATGAACTGATTCAACCTTCTTTGATCTTCTTTCCTGGATTATTGAGCATGTATCAAGATATTAATATTTGATGGTACGTATTACTGATGTTCATAACATGTGGGACCTTTAGTTGTAGGTGTCTGTTACTTTGTAAAAGGATTCAAGTTGAAAAACTTTTTGTACACTGTGAGTCAAAGGAACACTGCCTTAACTTTTGCCAGTCAACTTTTACATGTTATACAATCCAATAGTTTCTTGGGGAGGGTACAGTAGCAGAGTTAATGTCTTGTGAGCAGTTCAAGCCCATCTTTTTTCTTGTGGAACAGCCCAGATATCCCATAATTGTAGTTACGCTGGCCAAACAGTGAGGCTGTCATATTTTGCAATTCATATTTCTGACAACAATACCCCGTGAAGCTGAACAAGCAGTGACATTCATAGACAAGGCTGATTGTAAAATTGTGGTTCAATTTGCATGTTTCCCCCGGACAGGGGGACTCAGTGTTCCATGAATTAGCATTTTATGCATTGATTTATTCATTGTCATGCAGAGAAATGAGGATCTTGGATCGAAATTTTTGCCCAGTTTGCCAGACTTTTCCACAAAAATGTACTTGTAAAGTAACAAATGATTGTACAGTAGAGAGCCAGCGTTTATGAAGCGCAAGTCCTGTCTTGACCTGGATACCAGAGTGTTGGCATCGCTTGCCAAGTTTTAATGGATTCATCCAACCATGTTGAGGGATTACATGGATTACAAAGCAGTCTATTTCAACAGACCACTGGTCCCTGTGAAATGCCTGTAATACCTCCATACTTCTGGGTGACTTTTTAGGTTTGTCGCGTCTAACCGAAGATCCACATATACTCCTAGTGACACATAGATTTGCCAACAGCCTGTGCTAGTGGCATCTTTGTTATCCCCTTTCTCTGTTATTGGACTGCTGGCTCGTGAAGCACTGAGTATAATCAGGGGGGCCCTTGTGAAGGTCCCATCCATAAATCTATCAAGTGGCTAGTTCTACCATCGAACAGCATAACAAGTTTTAAAAGAGGCATTCTTGGGCGTCCGGGTAGCGTAGCAGTCTATTCTGTTGCCTACCAACACAGGGAACGCTGGTTCGAATCCCCGTGTTACCTCCGGCTTCGTCGGGCTCCCTTACAGACACAATTGGCCGTGTCTGCAGGTGGGAAGCCGGGTATATGTCCTGGTCACTATACTAGCGCCTCTTCTGGTCTGTTGGGGCACCTGTTCAGGGGCGAAGGGGGAGGGGGAACTGGGAGAAATAGCGTAATCCTTCCACGTGCTACGTCCCCCAGGTGAAACTCCTCACTGTCAGGTGAAAATAAGTGGCTGGCGACTCCACATGTATCGGCGGAGGCATGTGGTAGTCTGCAGCCCTCCCCCAGATCGGCAGAGGGGGTGGAGCAGAGATCAGGACGGCTCGGAAGAGTGGGGTAATTGGCCGGATACAATTGGGGAGAAAAAGGGGGAAAATTCCGAAAAAAAAGACTTGATTGAGTCAAAACACAGCCATAACCTAAAACTGATCTTAGCTTGACAAACCACTTGCCACACACTTTCATGTCAGTTTTCGAGTCCCCTGGCACAGGAAATATTGCATTGTCATACAAATTTTCCCCAAACATTTGTGGTGCATACTGTTCTTTTGTGACTCACATGTAAACAATGAGTTCAGCCTGTAGGTCTTTTGTTAACCATTATTTGGGTTGGTTATATTAACTCCGCATGACAACGAAATGAAAATAACATTTAAAAATGAACCCATGGTAAAAATGGGTACATCACAGGCCATGACGATTAGATGAAATGAAAGGAGCACCATGTTTATGCCTGCCTGGTTTTCATTTGATAAAAAGGCCGTTCATTATGTTTCTAACAGGACAGTGTGTCCTATTACCCGTAAATGTTGTGTTAGTCTATTTGAGGTTTCATATTGAGAGCCTGTTCGTCATGTGTCACTCTTTATTTTGGCCTACTGTTTAACTTTGCATCCACCTGTTACTCATTTGTCTCACCCATGCGATTTGTCTGCAAAAAGACAAAAACAAAACATTTTGCTCTTTTGTCATTCTTCCCCTGATTATTTGGATGACTTTAAAGTGCAAGTTTTAACTTGCACTTAAGAGAACATTGTGGCAAGTGACCTCTTTCCTCGATGCGAAACCAATCAGAAGTTGACATCAGTTTAACTTGCCAATTAAGTCAGATGGTATTTTAACATGGGACAATGCAGATTATGTGCTATGGATTGTAGTCACACAAAAGGTCCGCTTATATTTAAATGTTATCCGGAAAGGTGCAATTAGACGGGCGGTCTCAATACTTTGAACGCCAGTTCTCTTCAAACATAATTTAATGTGGAGATTGGATCTTTGTACCTAGTTTGGTATTTTTGGCAATACTTTGCCTTTTTTCTCTTCCTGTGGCGTAACTGTATTGCTTCTTAAAAGCAGGTTTGAAAGCTCTGAAACAATGCTGGTTTTGTGAATGAGCCACAAGCTTGGATTATTTGGCTAGAATTGATTGATTTGGAGGGAAAGGAGAAATTGAGCATTGATACAGCATTGTTAGTGTAGGTCATCCATATCTTCTATTTAAATAAGCCCAGAAAAAAAAATGTAAAATGTTGTCTGAAATATTTGAAGTAACAGTTGTTCTGACCAGGTAATTCTCAACTTTCTCATATCTTATTCAGAAATATTGAGACTCTACTGGTTTGCCATACCATCATGCTGTATTACAATCAGTTTTGTCCCATCTAATGGATTAAGGCAAACGTGACAATTTTAGCGTGGCCGTTTTTTTGTCTCGATGCATGCTCAATAATCCAGGTAAGAAAATCAAAGACGGTTGAATCAGTTCATCTGGATGCAATGTTTATTGACAGATATGTTTCATCACTCATCTAAGTGACACCTTCAGTTTAGACTGACTGCAGGTATCCCCACCCTTATAAACAATACAGTACAAAACAGTTGCATAACCACCGAAACCAACAGCCAGTTTCATATACAAATATGGGTATGACCATTAACTAGAGTTACAATGGCCATGTGTATTATTCATAGAGGATTTGGGAATGTTACAATGACAGCATTGTAAGATGGTGACAAATGTATATGGGAACGAACGTACCTGAACCGGGGGGGGCTAAGAGTACATCTGTTGCCATCTTACAATGCTGTGATGCAAACATTCCCAAATCCTCTGTGAATATGAATAATACACATGGTCATTATAACTCTAGTTAATGGTCACACCCATATTTGCATATGAAACTGGCTGAAACTGTATTTAATCAATCAATCAAGTTGCATTTTATATAGCGCTTTTCTAGCTGCAACAGCCACTCAAAGCACTTTACATAAACATATAAGTAAAAAAAAACCAATTATAAACAATACAGCATAACATACAGTATATTATATACAGATAATATTAAGTATAATAGCAAACCAACACTAGTTTTCAAATAATGTTCTATTCTGTTCTGTTCTATTTTATCATGTTTTGTTCTGTTCTGTTCTGTTCTATTCCATTCTGCTCTATTCTATTATGTTCTATTCTATTCTGCTGTATTCTATTCTGTATTGTGCTGTATTGTTTATAAGGGGTGGGGATACCTGCAGTCAGTTTAGACTGAATGTGTCATTTAGTTGAGTTATGAAACGTATCTGTCAGTAAACGTTGTATGTAGATGAACTGATTCAACCTTCTTTGATGATCTTTTTTCTTTTCCTCATTACTTTTTATCATACTGAATGGCAAGGGCTAGTTTGTGCCCATTGTGTTTTGCCAGCAATCGCCATAAACATGCAGCCTAAAAGGCGGACGATTCATTATCATCCTCTCAAAGATTTCAGTCGTCTTAATAACACTTTCCATAATGAGCAAACATGAACGAAACGAACTGCCAATCATACTAAACCTCTTTGTCTCTTTTAAAAGCCTGGAAACAAACTTTCATGGAGGAAAAAAAAGTTGGATTTGAACTGTAATAAAGCGAGAAGTCAAACTCCACCTGTGGTTACGTACACTAAGCCATGCTTGGACCCTTCGTTGGCAGTGCTTGACATTATCTTGGAATCCATCCGAGGGAACAGATTCGAAGACTGAGCCAAACAGTGGGAGCAAGTTGAGGGACCGAACATGATACAGACAGTCGTGCAATGTAAGCCAGTATTTTACACCCCAGTAACACATCTGGAGTGTCATAAATCTCTCAAACACCGAGTAAAAGGCTTTTTTTCCCTTTCGTGCACTCTATTCTTTTCATTTTTGTAACCTTCAGTGCCTTCGCTTCAAGGGATATAAACGGAAGACTTTATGGTCGCGGGCGAAAACTGTAAAGAGATCTGATTGAGGAGGGAAGATAACGGACACGTTTAGACAAAGGAAGTGTTTGTGTGTGGGGGGGGTAGTTACTCAGAATGAGCAGGTTTTTTTTTTTTGTTCATTTCCCCCCTTTTTTTCTCCCCAATTGTACTTGGCCAATTATCCCACTCTTCCGAGCCATCCCGGTCACTGCTCCACCCCCTCTGCCGATCCAGGGGGGGCTGCAGACTACCACATGTCTCCTCTGATACATGACAGTGAGTGAGTTTCACCAGGGGGACAAAGCACGTGGGAGGATCACGCTATTCCCCCCAGTTCCCGCTCCCCCAGAACAGGCGCTCCGACCGACCAGAAGAGGCGCTGGTTCAACGAGCAGGACACATACCCACATCCGGCTTCCCACCCACAGAAACGGCCAATTGTTTCTGTAGGGACACCCAACCAAGCCGGAGGTAACACGGGGATTCAAGGTCACATGGGGATTCGAACTGGCGATCCCCGTGTTGGTAGGCGACAGGATAGACCGCCACGCTACCCAAATGCCCTGGATTAGCAGTTTTAACTTGTCACTTTAGCCTGTACTGATGGAGTCATTGTTTGAAGGCAAGTGCAGAAATTTTCAGTTGAGCTGTGACAGCTTCCTTTGGAAATTCGACACTTTTTATGATGATGAAGGTTGCCTGAAATTAAGTCTGAATAATTCCTGTGGAGCAAAACCAAGGTAGGGGGATGTCCCCTTTGGCTGTAATCTTCAGTGAAGACCCAAGCCCCCCATCTTGACTCTTGACAAGTGGATCACAGAAAGTCAAAGTTGGAGGTTATAAACTTGTACACTGGACACCACATCTTGAGACAACTTGACTAGCTGGGAAAATGTAGGACTAATAATGACTATGTCTTGAGTTTTGATTGTGAAAAACTGTATCTCCAAAGTAGATTGAGTGTATGCAGGAAAGCTCTAACTCTGCACTGTAGCTCTTGAACTCTGGCCTTTGGTTAGCATCATAACCCTCAGACATTTCCTCCAGACAAGGTGCAATAAGTGAGCACATCGTCTAAAAGTAGCAAGTAATCCCTGCTTGAATGTATGGTTTCTAAAAATGAACTGTATTGCTCGGTGGATGCACACCAAAATTGCCCAGGCTGAAATGAGTAATTGCAATGTGCTTGTGCATGCAAGTAATTCAATAGCATGTTAGGTACCTGCCAATAGTAGCCAACCGTGCAGCCACAATTTGTGGGTCTAATTACATGGCTCTGAATGAGCACACAATCAAAATAACAGAAATTCTCATCTCAGCATCTCATTTCCATAAGTAAATGTTAAATCAGTCAAGTGAACACGACAGAGTGAAGACAGAAAAAAGATAGCCCGATTCATTCAACGTGTTGCCCCGGCCAGACCAAACACCTTGGAACACTTTTTTCCCTGTTGCAGCCAAGGTTTCCTCTCCTTAGAGATCCACGCATAAAATGTGTTATTATTCTCACCAATTTTATTGTGCTGATGTAGTTACTGTACTGCCCAAAGGTATTACTGTCTTGAAATATAAGTCCAAATAGTACTGACAATCCTTAGATCAATAATGAAACCAATTCATTATCTGCCCTCCCCATAACACATTCAAATTCAGACACAACCCTTATTTCAGCTATAGAATTTATCAATATATACATGTAGGAGAGTTATGGATTCACAATCTTAATTAAAATTATAAATAAACTTTTTTTTTGTGAGGAGACACTCAGAATAGTCTACCGAAGACAAAAAGAATAGTTTAGTCCCTGAGAGATGGTCAAGTCAGCTCTGAAGACGACCAAAGTATAGTGGATATAAAAAGTCTACAAACCCCTCTTAAAATGGTAGGTTTTTGTGATGTAAAAAACTGAAACCAAGATAAATCATGTCAGAACTTTTTCCACCCTTAAAGGGAAATTGCAACATATAAAAATAAAGTGAAAAATAATCAAAAACAGTTTAAGGGAAAAAAATGCAAAACTTAAAATAACTTGGCTTTATAAGTGTGCACACCCTTTTATAATTGGGGATGTGGCTGTGTTCAGAATTAACCAATCACATTCAAACTCATGTTAAATAGTAGTTAGTATATACCTGCCATCAATTAAAGTGACTGTGATTAAGCCCAAATAAAGTTCAGCTGTTCCTGTAGGATTTTCCTGACATCTTCTTAGTTGCATCCAACTACAAAAGCCATGGTCCACAAAAAGCTTACAAAGCGTGAACAGGATCTCATTGTTGCAATGTATCGATCAGGAGAGAGATACAAAAGGGTTTCCAAGGTAGGGCTGTCGCAGTATTAAATTTTCACTGCATGATTATCATGGCCAAAAGAATTCATGATAACGATATTATCGCAATATCTATAGAAAAGACCCCGAGATACTTCATACTTAATACTTCATCCCAGGGGATCATAGAGACCATTAACTGTGGATAAGATTCCCATTCTAGTAAATGGTTTCTTCTCTTTGGATACGCAGAAGGTGAAGGTGTCAGACTGCAGGTTCCAGGTAAGTCCTATCGGTCTTTCGTACTTGGACTGTTTCCAAGGGCAACGCGACGCCAGGCACCATCTTCCAAGGATCAGAGGCATTGTGACATCACAACCGAAAGACTGATACTGCGCTGCAATGGCAAAGGGTCTGCAGTTAGCTCCAGATCTTTGAGGTTTTTTGCCCGCTCTTCTGGAGGAATTGCATCTATTACAACATGGCTGTTAGATGCTATCTTATGTAGTTTGATGCTTGACTCTGTTAAAATCTCCATTGTCCCTTTCAGGATAGAGATGGCTTCTTTGTCGGTGGGGAACAAGGCAAGCCCATCATTGACGTAAAATTCCTCATGATGAATTGTTTAGCTTCAGTGCCATATTCCTCTTCTCCATGCAGGGCTGCTCTTCTGCAGCCATAAATGGCTACCGCAGAGGAAGGAGAGTTTCCAAATACATGTACTTTCATGCGGTACTCAATAATCTGCTTGCTTGGATCATTATCCTCAAACCACAAAAACTGAGGAAGTCGCGATGGTCTTTCTGAGCGATGAAGCAGTAGAACATTTGTTGAACAACTGCCACTACTGCTACGAGCTCTTTGTGGAAATGTATGAGGACCACTAGTAATGTATTGCTCATGTCTGGCCCTCTGAGAAGGACATCTTTGAGAGAGATGCCTTCGTGCTTAGCACTGGAATCAAATACTATGCGTATCCGGTCTTTTTTCTGAGGGTGGTAAACGCCAAACATTGGTAAGTACCAGCGTTCTTGTTGCGCAGTCAGTGCTGAGGCTAGTTCTGCTTGGTTTGCATCAAACATTGTTTGCATAAACTTGAAAAAGTGTTCCTTCATATCTTGTTTCTTTTCCAGTATGTTGCATAGGGATGTGAGACGGCTAACTGCTTGTTGTTTGTTGTTAGGCAGTCGCGGCCTGTTTGGCCTGAATGGTAGAGGTGCTACCCAGCAGTTAGCTTCATCCATGAAAACTTCTTTGTCCTTGAGCTCGAGAAAGAGCTCATTCTCAACGGACATGCCACGTTTATCGTTATGCACGGTTGTTTGAAACACATTTCTTTCAAGACTGTCTGTAACATGGTTGTACTTTGTAGCATGCGAGACTCTTACAGAGGTGTGGGATGAGACAGGGCTGAAGATTTTCTCTCTCACAATTATGCTGCTTGTGAATGGTGCAAAGACAGAGTTGTGCCCATTCATCAGCACATTGGTCCTGAAAACATTAACACTGGCTGTTTGTGCGTCCTGCCAAGACACACATCCCCTACTATGACCCACCCAAGGTCGAGTCACTGGGCAAATAGTGCGTTGTTAGGCCCATTACGTTGCTCTTGAACCTTGTGCACCTGGATTAAGTCTTGTCCAAGAAGGAGTAGTATAACCGCATCTGGGTCCAAAGTTGGAATTTTATCTGCCAAGCACTTGAGGTGAGGATGACGTCTGGCTATCTCTGGCAAGGTAAATTCAGACCTGTCGTCCGGCAACATGTCACATTTGATGAAAGCAGGCAGAGGAATTTGGGTGTTACCATCTAGTGACTCCACGATGAAGATGCTGGAGCATCGCCCTACTGTCTCAACCACTCCCGAGCATGACACTGGAGCATCGTCCTACTGTCTCAACCACTCCCAAGCATGTCTTTAGAGTGTTGTATCTTCCTGCTCCTTTGATACCGAAGTGATCAAAGAATTCTGATCTAGCTAGTGAGTTGTTGCTTTGCTCATCGAGAACAGTGTAAGCCTTCATGGATTGATCTGTTTGCCCCACAGGATACACCCAGACCAGACTGATCTTGGAGCATGATTTTGAGGTGTTTGCAGTCCCACAGATTTCCATGCATTTGGATGTCACAGATAAAATGGCCTTCAATAGATGCTCCCTGCCTTGATCCGTGATGCTTATTTGCGCATCCGTTTTCCATGGAGCGGGTCCTGGATGTAGTGCTGAGGGGTGATTGTGGCTGTTGCACTCCTTACACTGTACAAACTTGTCACAGTCCTTAGCGATGTGGGTAGACGATGCACAGCACTTGAAACAGATTTTTTTTGTCTTTCAGATACGCCTTTCTTTCATCCAATGTTTTGCCTCTTAAGTGTTAGAAGTGATAGGGGTTATATTTGCTTTTTTTTTCCTTTTCTTACATACTTGAACTGGTTTTCATTGGGAAATTATTGGAGACGTGTTTAAGCAGCGTTTATAAGAATACGTCACTGTGAGGTGCCGATGCATCCGCTGGAGTTAGTTAATGGCGGTAGTTTGCATAAACGCTTCAGGATACGCTACATTGAAAACGCTGTTCAGGACACTACAGGTTCACACCATTCTAGCTCAAGGACTTTGAAGAAAACCAACTTTTTATTTTTATTTTTGAGGATCCATCAACCTAAACTGAACTAAAATACCAAGACGGAGTCGGCCGCTTACGGGAGCTGAGACCCACGCAGTCGAGGCCTTGTCAGAGGGACCTGCTTACTGCTAGCTACCTCGGTAAGCTAGCCCACCTCCCGGCTATTTCTGTCGTCTTGGAAATCAGACCTTCTCAGTGGCGTGGCCACGGGGGGGTGGGGGAGAGCGGGGCCCCCCCCCCCACTTTTGTCAAAAGATAGTTATCGAGATTCCTTCAAAACCAGGAGAAAATGCCTGGGTATAGGTTGAGTAGGGTAAGAATTTTTCAGAGAAATGCTGGAAGATTATGTAAGTGAATTGCGTTATGGCCATTTATAGCGAAAGTAATCCTTTTATTCGAGGTTATTGTAATTGTAATGTGGTGAGGTCATACATCCGTATTGGGTTGCTTTCATCACACACACATTGGAAGCAATGGAAGGTATTAAAATTTTAATCCACAAAATTAGGTGTTTTAATCCACATAATGACGTACTTTATTGATCTAAAGTATGACAAATTGGCCCCTTTGTGTGTTGGTAGAAACTGCAATATCTTAATATAGTCTTCCCCCAATTTACGCAGTACCACGTGACACATTTGTTGTGTTCTATGCATACACCAGTAGGTGGCACCAATGTTATGAATGCCCTGTTGCATGTAACGTAAGAGAATAAGAAATGATTGATCATTACAACTGTGCTCCGTGCTTTGCTTACTTAGTTATGGTAGATAATCATATCAGCTGATTTATAGAATAAATGTTACGATATTGTCAAATATTCCATTTTAGCACTGATAAACATAGGATCAGGAGAGGCCTTCTAAGCCTAAGTAAAGCACGTTCTTCAAAAAATTACCTTTGGGTGCTGATTCAAAGAATAACTGTTAAGAAATTGTCAAAGTTCCCATGTCAGCAATGGCAAACATGATAGCGTGAGATGCATTCTAAGCCAAAGTAAAGGGCATATCCCCAGACCCCCTCATTTTTATACCCCCCCAACACACACACACACACACACACACTTCATTTACCCTGGCCACGCCGCTGGTCCTTCTTCCTGTTTCTTCCCTTGTTGCCCTCTTTTCTACACACTCCAGGTTAGGACTAATCTTGCGTGTTTAACCCCTAGACCCGACTAGTCCATAACAGAAGCTGTGGCACTTTCTCAATGGATGAGGCTTGTTATGTAGTGCGCACAGCTTATCAGGGTCACCATCCTTCCTGACTGCTATAGCGCTACCACTTTCTTCACCATTTGAGATTTCTGTCTTTCTTATGGCTACTGATGTTTTCACATGATGGCTGGATGAGACACTTCTTTCCATTTTGACAGCAAACAAGTTTACTGTTATGCTGGCAAAGCTTGGGTCATTGTGTGCTGTTGCCTGTTCACAAAAAACTTCACAAAGGCTGAGAATGGAGGATATGGCACTTTGTGTTGTTCCTTGTAGCATGATCCTACTGTGATCCAATTTTCTTGCAGGTTATACAGGAGTTTCTGGACTATCGGAGTGACCCCACGTGAAGTATTGAGGTATGAGAGACCAGGTAGGTAGCCATTTGCCATGGCTGCCTCCAGTTCCATAAGGGTGTCTCCTCATTCCCTTAGCTTGTGGTTATCCCTGGCTGTGATTTTTGGGGAAGTCATCAACTTTTTTGAGGAGTGCGTTTTCAGTTGCTTCAGGCGAGCCATAATCGTCTTCCAGTCTCTGCCACACCATCTTGAGATCTGTACTTGCATTGTGAATGTTCACTCCTCTGATTCTTTTAGCTTGCTCAAACGATGATGGTCCAAGCCATTTGCACAGCAAGTCAAGCTGTTCTCTAGCAGAGAGTTTCGAATCATCAGTGGAGCAGAGGAATGATGTTTTCCAGGCCCAGTAATTCTCAGGATGATCATCCAATCTTCAGTAGGCTCGAAATCACCATCTCCCGTTGCAGTAGGTACCTTGCCAGGTCCATTGCAGCTGTTGGACTGGATGGGCTCATGTCGTGCAGAGGGACTGGATAGGCCGGATATAACTGGAGAAGTTGATATCATCGCTAGAGTATTTTGTGTTATTGGGAGGCTCTCTATAACTGTATGAGTTCCTTAGGGGATTAACAGTGCTTGTTAATTGCATTGGGTTCCAGGTGGCTTCTTTGAATGAATGTTGTGGAAGTAACTCGCATAACATAGTCACTTATTTCACTTGGTGTCGTATCACCCTGTTTCACACAGCTCCTCACTGCTTCACCGCTGTCCATGGCTAGCTGGTGCACTGGTGGGTATGAAACTATCATTCAAGTATCCCGGGGTCTTGCTCACGAGTGAGGGTAGGATGGAGTGGGAGATGGACAGGTGGATTGGTGCAGCATCAACAATAATGCAGACATTGTACCAGACCGTTGTGGTGAAGAGGGAGCTGAGCAGGAAGGCAGAGCTCTCAATTTACCAGTCAGTCTTCATTCTATCCCTCACCTATGGTCATGAGCTTTGGGTAGTGACCAAAAGGGTGAGATTGCAGATACAAGCAGCTGAAATTAGTTTTTCTCCGTAGGGTGTCTGGGCTCAGCCTTAGAGATAGGGTGAGGAGCTTGGAGTAGAGCCGCTGCTCCTTTGCGTCAAAAGGAGCCAGTTGAGGTGGTTCGGGCATCTGATTAGGATGCCTCCTGGGCGCCTTGCTTGGAGGTTTTCTGAACATGGCCAACTGGGAGGAGACCCTAGGGTAGACCCAGAACTGACTGGAGGGACTACATGTCTAATCTGGCCTGGGAACGCCTTGGGATCCCCCAGGAGAAGCTGGAGGGCATTGCTGGGGAGAGGGATGTCTGGAGTACCCTACTTAGCTTACTGCCACCACGACCCAACCCCGGAGAAGTGGCTGAAGATGAATGAATGAATCTATAGAAAATTTTTAATTTTTTGCCAAAAAAAAAAGACAAATGGTCACCCGGTTTTCGCAGACTCACGGTTACCGTAGAGAGTGATTATTAAGCTGTTGTTGAATCTCCGGATATGTTTAGCTGTCGAGTCCTCGACAGATTCCTTGTGATGATGAGAGGAGACGATTTTTCACAGGGACATACATGCAAATGTATAAGAAATGCGGACTTAGCACGGCGCAAAGGCCTGGGTAGGCTTACGAAGTAGCGGTCTAACTTCTCTCTGCTCTCTACTCGCCGGCATCAGTCGCCATATTCATTTGTGCAACTCATCATAAAAGAAACGGATGATCCACTATGGCGACCCCCAACGGGAGAAGCTGAAAGTAGTAGTAGATCATAAAGGAATGTAAGGGGCCAGTCTTTCTGAAAGCGGATTAATCAGCGCCGTATCACTGGTTGACAGGACTGGTGGGTGTGTGGACGTGAGTGAAAACAGACTGATAGCTGGAAACATATTTCTTATTATTTGTAACAACATGATTTGCGTGATAGCCACATGAGCTAGTTACCGCGTCACGACATCACGGGGGCGGGAGACAAAGCGAAAACGGGAAGAAGCGGAAAGTATTTTAAGAGGCGCATGGTCTACACTGCCTGATGAAAGGCCATGTATTATGAATTATGGCTTACATGGCCTTAAGAGAGGGTGTGTAGGCCATCGTTCTCAGCTACACTCTCTCACACACTATTTAGCCCTATGATGGTCTGGCGGCCTGTCCAGAGAGTCTCCCCACCTGCCGCCCAATGACTGCTGGGATAGGCTCCAGCATCCCCCGCGACCCTGAGTAAGAATAAGCGGTTGGGAGAATGAATGAATGGATTATTCACACTATTATGTGTAATTAATATGATATCAATATTTCATTTTTAAATATCACAGTTATCATCAATACAAGTATATCATGACACCCCCATTACAAGGCATACCATGGAACACAGTGAAGACGATCAGACACAAATGGAGAAAATATGGCACAACAGTGACAGTGCAAGAACAGGACATCCCTCCAAAACTGACAAGAAGACGAGGAGAAAACTAGTCAGAGAGGCTGCCAAGACGCCTGTGGCAACATTACAGGTGCTGCAGGAATTTCTGACAAGTACTGGTTGCTCCCTCCACGTGACAACAATCTCCCATATTCTTCATATGTCTGGGCTATGTGGCAAGGCGGAAGCATTTTCCCACACACACACACACACACACACACACACACACACACACATATATACACACACACACACTCAAACACACAAACCCCTCCAAGCCAAGCTAAATTTTGCAAAGATATATCCAGTCTCCCAAAACCATGTGGAAAAATGTGTTGTGGTCTGAGGAGACCAAAGTTGAACTTTTTGGCCGTAATTCCAAAAGGTATGTTTGACACAAAAACAACACAGCACATCACCAAAAGAACCCCATACCCACAGTGAAGCATGGTGGAGGCAGCATCGTGCTTTGGGGCTGCTTTTCTTCAGCTAGAACTGGGGCTTCAGTCAAGGTGGAAGGAATCATGAATAGCTACAAATGCCAATTGATTTTGGAGCAAAACCTTCAGGCGTCTGCTAGAAAGCAGAAGATGAAGAGGAATTTCACTTTACAGCACAACAACTGCCCAAAGCATACATCCAGATCAACAAAGGAATGGCTTCACCAAAAGAAGATCATTTTGGAAAGGCCCAGACCTGAATCCAATAGAAAATCTGTGGGGTGACCTAAAGAGGGCTGTACACAGGAGATGCCCTTGCAAGTTGACGGATCTAGAATGTTTTTGCAAGGAAGAGTGGGGAAAATATTGCCAAGTCAGGATGTCCCAAACTGACAGACTCTTACCCAAAAAGACTGAGTGCTGTAATAAAATCCAAAGGTGCTTCAACAAAGTATTAGTTTAGGGCGATGTACACTTATGCAACCAGGTTATTGTAAGTTTTTTTTTCCCTAAAAGGTTTCAGTTTTTCACTTTAATTTTATAGTTTGCAGTTTCACATTAAAGGGGGAAAAAGTTCTGACATGATTTATCTTGGTTTCATTTTTTTACATAAAAAAACAAAAACTGACATTTTAACAGGGGTGTGTATATCCACTGTACATTGCAGTGATGTCTCCAGCATGTAAAACTTAACAAAGCATGTAACTGTTTTACTCTTGTAGCAGAGCATCAGTCAAATGATGGAAGTTTTACGGAAACCTAAGGAAGGGGAGAGGACGAAACAGAAAATGACTGTTATAAAAACAAATTAAAAATAAGTTCATCCGTGCTGAAAGGAATAAAACGGAGAAACACAGACAGTGGTACAACAGTAAAAGGTTCACTTCTATGGTAAGACCGTGGGAGCACTCTGTTCCCACTCCAGTGTGTGTCTAAATTGCACCTAAATACTTAATGAGCCTTGAGCTTTGAGGGTGTGTATTATAAGTCCAAAGGCAATATTTTTACCTCTCCTCTTCCCGATCCCGCTGTATTGTGGTTTCCACTTGCGAGTACTGGAATGTAAACACAAACTAAAGACTATGAAACTTAAAAAAATGGCAAATCTAATTGCTGACCAAAATGTATCTTCCTCTTGCAGGCCCACCAGGAAAACGAGGAAGAAGAGGCCGCAATGGAGAACCTGGTATGTTTCCGCGCGTGTCTGTGTGTGTGGTTCTGTTTGTACATGTTTGTATGCCTGTGTGAGTGAGGGAGACAGTATGAGAGACCACAGATTACTTTGCTTTAAATCCAGAAAATGTTTATGAAATAATACAGGGGAACATCGGTGATTTATACATGCATGTGCGTAAAAGCACATAACTTTAATGGCCATGATGGGTGATAGACTTTGCAGCCTCGTGGTCCCAGTTCACTTGGATCTATTCGTTTCATTTCATATCTACATAATGATGTGGCTTCAGTAGGAATAGAGACGCTAGACGTCCACAGGCTGATAGAAAGGCCAACAAGTGCAGTTCCTTCTCAAATCTCACGCCAGTTAAAGAAAATGTGCCTATCAACATTAATGTTCCCAAAACTGTTTGTCTTCTGTGTATTCAGACCTGCTCAGAACTGTGCACAGTGGGCTAATGTTCACCATCACTGTATAATGGTCCACGCTCTGTAGTCTTTAGCCTTTCAGTGACAAGTTATAGCACTGTGTTCAGGTTTTTCCAAAGTTCACAGGACTTCAAAGTGAAACCCCCACCCCTCCCCTCTCTCTCTGTCTCTCTCTCTCTCTCTCTCTCTCTCTCTCTCTCTCTCTCTCTCTCTCTCTCTCTCTCTCTCTCTCTCTCTCTCTCTTGCTCTCTCTCTCCCCTGAGCTGACTCAACAAACTTGGCACAGTGCACGCTCAAGACCCCAAGGAAAGAAACATGTTTTGCCGCGACACTCCCACCGGCAAAAGCCACAGAAGCCAATACCACAAATTGAATTCACAGCAAGAGCATGTGCTTGCCAGGCAGTTGTATTCACACTCCACACACCTAATAGCAAAGTGATAATGGGCATCAGAGTCTGGCAGCACTCCGAGATGATGCCTCACAGCAATTGCCTGTGGCTAGTCATCAAAACAAGTAGGACTATTTCCATGAAAACAAATTGGAAAGAGGGGCCTGAGCAAACTTCTGGTTTGAAGATTTGGCTACACATCTTTGGAAATGAGAAATATGCCTTCTTTTTTTTACTCTTAATTAGTTTTTCAAGAAACATAAATTATATATAACTATATCAATATACAAACATTCACAAGACATCTCATCTCATCTTCAGCCGCTTTTCCGGGGTCGGGTCGCGGTGGCAGCAAGCTAAGTAGGGCACTCTAGACGTCCCCCTCCCCAGCAATGCCCTCCAGCTCCTCCTGGGGGATCCCAAGACGTTCCCAGGCCAGATTGGACATGTAGTCCCTCCAGTGAGTTCTGGGTCTACCCCGGGGTCTCCTCCCAGTTTGCCGTGCCCGGTAAACCTCCAAAGGAAGGCACCCAGGAGGCATCCTAATCAGATGCCCGAACCATCTCAACTGGCTCCTTTCGATGTGAAGGAGCAGCGGCTCTACTCCAGCTATCATAGGCTGGATCTCACTTCCAAGTCCCCAACTTTATCCTCTAGGCTCTTGTTTTTAGCTTCAAGAGTTTGCACTTTAGTTTGCAGGGAGTTCATGTCATCCTTGGTAGTTGAGGTTCTTATTTCAACCTGTACAACACGTTCTGAGCATTTGCTTATCTCCTTCCTCATTCCCCCTCTTGCTGTTAAAATGCCATTTAGTCTTGTGGAGAAGTCCAACGTCAAAGTGTCTATGGCCGCCAGAATTTTCTCAGAGGTAGCGCCCTCCAGTACGGTTTCACCGCTCTTATCAGCAGCCATTGCTGGAGCTATGCTAACATTAACACAACCTTCTTTAGCTTCCAGATCTTGTTTGGCCGTTCTGAAGTTCGATAGTTTAGATTGCAGTGTTTTCGTATGATTTTTTAGCTGATGTTCCTGCTGCAGTTAACATTCCAGCGCCTTAAAAGGAATAAAACATGATGTTTTGTTATAAAAATGTGGATTTTAACAGGATTTAAGCCAGAAATCGGCAGATCACTAAAAGTTACATCTTCCTAGCAAGCCGTCATAACCGAAAGTCCCCAATGAGTTATATGTCTGGTTGGAAATAAATAAATGGATAAAAGAAAGGAATTTAAAAAAAAAACAACTTTTGGTTTCTTCCTCCACTTGTTTGTGGCCATTTTCTGTGTGTTGGGTCTTGATCGTAAAGATGTGGCTCAGCGTGGACTAACTTTCTGTCCATCTTTTTTCTGAATTACACGATATTGACATTTTCCAGTAAATTACTTGAAAACCAGGGAAGAAGAAAAACGCTATTGACAGACAGACAGACCACAGTTCAATGTTCTGGTTTGCTGCTCTTCAGAGATATTTAAAACTCATATATACAAAACCTAACTTTCCAATAGACATCTGTCATGCCAGGATGTTTCAAATGACACTATTAAGTGAGGACGGTTCATTAACTTCCCTCTGGCCATCTGGTGGGTTAAATGCAGAAATTTTGAATGGATTGTGGCTTCGCAAGTTGATGGAAAATAAATAAACAACCTGACCCTCCTTGTTCACAATGTCCGGAATGAAACCCCAGTCTATTATCGAGAGACAATAGAAAACAAAGGGATGACAGTCTTTCCCATTGTGTCATATAGAATAGCCCCATCACAGCATTGCCCTGCATGCAAAGTGTTGTCAACCCAGAAGGACTTGTGACAAATTTGTAGTATTTGAGTCCACTTCAGGGTTGTGAGAGGACCATCCAGAGAGACTGTGTTACATCATTTAATAAACTGCATTGAGCAGGGTCCACAGTATTTTCTTATTAATATAAGCCTGGGTGTCAACTGGGTGAGCTTTGAGCGGCACGGTGGCCCAGTGGTTAGCACTGTTGCCTCACAGCAAGAAGGTCCTGGGTTCGAACCCCAGGCTGTCCCAGGTCCTTTCTGTGTGGAGTTTGCATGCTCTCCCTAAGTCTGCGTGGGTTTCCTCTGGGTGCTTCGGTTTCCTCCCACCATCAAAAAGACATGCATGTTAGGGTTAATATTCCTGTCTGTGCCCCTGACCAAGGCAATGGATAGAAGAACTGGAGTCGGTCCCCGGGCGCTGGAGCTGCCCACTGCTCCTATACAATAGGATGGGTTAAATGCAGAGAACAAATTCATTGTAAGAATACAGTTCGTCGTAAGAATACAATGTTGAATAAAGTGGCATTCAATTACAGGTGGTTACGGTACAGTACTGAAATTTGCTTCAAATCCATTCATGGCAGATTGAAAATGCCTTCAAATCATTTCAGTAATACTGAAATGTGTTGGTGCTGAATGCCCTTGTTTAAAAGCATTACTGCTTTAATTGCTGACAGTAGGAGATCCTGCATACTGTAATGTGCACTTGCAGTTACATTATACCGTTCCCTTTCTCCTGTCTTGGACATTTTTGGTGAGCAGTAAAAAAAAAAGAGTTAAATAACAGTATAAGCATTCAGGAGACATAAATCTGGTAGTGCTGTACCACGTTGTTGCCATCCAGTGTCGAACGCCATGCAACCTCTCCGTGACAAATAAGGACACATCACCTATAGACTACCGAATACACCCCGTCCTCGCTGGGCTCTGCATCGGTAAAACTACTACTGTGACAGGTTCCCTTTTTTTTTTTTTTGTGCAAGTTCTTAACACAGGGAGATATTCAAGTCAAGTCAAGTCAGTTTTATTCATATAGCCCAATATCACAAATTACAAATTTGCCTCAGGGCAAGCATTTCTGATACATGATTATCCCAAACCGATAGTAACTTACCCACTGTAAGCTTTCTGCAAGGAAACTGAAAAATTCACAGTGAGGTGTTTGGAGTGATAGAGCCTCCTCATCCATGAAGGTGGATGGAGAGGCTCCACAGGGAGGCACGGTGGTGCAGTGGTTAGCACTGTCACCTCACGGAAAGAAGGTCTTGGGTTTGATTCCCGGCCAGCCAGCCAGGGTCCTTTCTGTGTGGACTTTGCATGTTCTTTGCATGTCTGCGTGGGTTTCCGCTGGAAGCTCCGGTTTCCTCCCACAGTCCAAAGACATGTAAGTTAGGTAAATCGGAGATACTAAACTGCCCCTTGGTGTGGATGTGTGCATGAATGTGTCTGCCTGAAGGTGTTTAGACCTGGCATTAACATGCTTCTTGGTTGATCCAATCACAAGTGGAAATCTCTTGAGTATGTGAGTTCACACCTGGCAATAGAATGCGTCTTCACTTGTGCCTCAACTGACCACTTGTGATTGGATCTTACTTCCCCTGCTCCGTATGCCAACTAAACACATACATCACTGTGGTTGGAGGGTTTGGTTTAGCCGTGGCTGCAAAGTGGAGAGAAGGGAGCGTGGCTCACAGGAGAATAGCGTATCCGCTCATGGGAGTGGAAGAATGAAAGACTTTTTTTTGGGGGGGGGGGGGGTTCTCTCCCTTTTTCTCCCCAATTGTATCCGGCCAATTACCCACACTCTTCCGAGCTGACCCGGTTGCTGTTCCATCCCCTCTGCCGATCCGGGGAGGGCTGCAGCCTACCACATGTCTCCTCCGATACATGTAGCGTCGCCAGCCGCTTCTTTTCAACTGACAGTGAGGAGTTTCACCAGGGGGACGTAGTGTGTGGGAGGCTCATGCCACCCCCCTCCCCCGAACAGGCGCCCTGACTGACCAGAGGAGGCACTAGTGCAGCAACCAGGACACATACCCACACCCGGCTTCCCACCTGCAGGCACAGCCAGTTGTGTCTGTAGGGATGCCCGACCAAGCTGGTGAGGTAACACGGGGATGTGATCCAGTGAGCCCTGTGTTTGGTAGGCAACGGGAATAGACCACCACACCACCCGGACGCCCCAGACATTATTAAATAAAGCCTGTGTTAATCAGCTAAAACCGTGTCCGCCTTCATCTCAAAACCTCCTCATTGCATGTCTTACTATCATGTAATAAACACGTACAGAAACATGAGGCGAGAGGAGTCGAACAACAGGCATTTAACAAACTGAGACATCCTTGCTCACTCAGACCTGATCTGTGTAATTATAAACATGATTGTTCTGATGATGTAGATCTGTATGAAAGCCTTGAGATCCCTGACCTGGTATATTGCATTTAAGAAATAGGCTGTTGTGGGTAAATAGATTCACATTATTCCAATGGAAAAGACGCAGCAAATGTGTGTCACGCCACATAGAGACAAATAATCTGATGAGGAAAATTAAGAGCATCAGCTCCGATTGTTTGCCTTCTTTCATGTTGTGCTCAAAATACACTGCTGAAGTTGAAACTCATTGTTAAAACTCGTTATTTGGGGGAAATGTAAATGTCTGAACACTAAAGTTTGTAAAATTCTCAACCCAAACCCTGTCAGGTTTGACCCGATCATGTCGGTTCAGGCTGCGATTATTAATTTTTATTTTTTATTTTCCCGCTTTCCCCCCCCAATTGTATCTGGCCAAGTGCCCCGCTCTTCCGAGCCGTCCCTGTTGCTGCTCCACCCCCCTCTGCCAATCTGGAGAGGGCTGCCGACTACCACATGCCTCCTCCAATACATGTAGAATCGCCAGCTGCTGCTTTTCACCTGACAGTGAGGCGTTTTGCCAGGGGGATGTAGGGTGTTGGAGGATCATGTTATCCCCACCAGTTCCCCCTCCCCCCGAACAGGCGCCCTGACCAACCAGAGGAGGCACTAGTGCAGCGACCTGGACACATACCCACATCCGGCTTCCCATCCGCAGACACGGCCAATTGTGTCTGTAGGGACACCCGACCAAACTGAAGTTAACACAGGGATTCGAACCTGCGATCCCTGTGTTGGTAAGCAATGGAATAGACAGCTACACTACCTGGACAACTGGGCACAGATGATTTAATTATTCCAGCGGGTTTGAGAGGGTCGGGCACCGCGCTGCGGTGGATAAACAAACTTGAACCTGAAGTTGAATTTGACTGTGCAAGCAGGCGGGAGCTCTTCCACAGTTGTGGGTCTGATGTGTGTCAGAAATTAAAGACGAGGTAAACAAAAAAAGAAAAACTAAACTAAACCCAGAGTAGGTCTTTGGTGACCGCTGAGTTAACTGACATCCTCCGTAGGCCGAGGACGTCAGTTGACTAGGCGTTCCTTCAATGTGGCCTGGGCCACATGTGCATTTACACTTCAAATGTGATGTGGACAAATGTGTCCTAGGCCACTTCCAAATGTGGTCTGAGTGATCAGATCTCAAGACGCATTGAGGACGCATTCACACCTGTACTTAGAGCTGTCCACTTGTGATGCGATCTCCAAAGACGCATGTTAATACCAGGTGTAAACAGCCTCTCTGTGTCTGCCCTGCGATGGACTGGCGACCTGTCCAGGGTGTTTCCCCTCCTTCCGGCCCAGTGAGTGCTTGGGATAGGGCTCCAGCACCCCGTGACCCTAATTAGGAGAAGCGGCTTGGAAAATGAATGATGAATCAATAAATCCATGAAACCAAGAGAGCCAGATTTCAACCACACCTAAGCTGTGGGACAAATGGGAGGGGAAAAAGAAACCCACTGTGATATTTACCTATGCAGCAGGCATGAATGGGGATACCAAATTAGGACTTTTTTTCCCCTTATTTACCGTTGACATATGGAAAGGAAGACTGGCGCGACGGTAGAGACAACTTTATGTAGTGCTGATTACCACAGTCTCAGCTGCGGTTGTCTGAAATGGGCACAGCGGGTGGTCAATGTTGGAAAGTGCTAATCGTTTCCCTTTTCCTCTCATATTTGCTTTATGGGAATCATCATCATCATGTGCCCGCTTTCTGTATGAATAAGAGGTTGATGCTGAAGCCAAGTTAAGTCGGGTTGAATTAAAATTGTAGGTATACTATTACGGCTTTTTGTTATACTAATTCATCCTTTCTTAATAGCCACTTGATCAACTTTGGGGCTGCTGGGTGTGAGTGGGTGGTAAAATGGGGAATGAGACTGTTTCCCTGCAGGCGCTGGGTGGAAAGCAGAGAGAGACCCGAACCCCGTTTATTATGGGGCCCACACAAACAATCACTGACACGCTATTTATACCTATGGGTCTTCAATTTGGATAACGTGTTGTTTTTAGACTGCAGGAGGTTATCTACGCAAACATAGGGACAACATGCAAAACTCCACATGGTGAAAATATGATTATATTTGATAAAGGGTATGCTAATGATAATATATAGTTTTAAGTGTAATAAAAAAAACGAAACTGATTTTAAAATAATACTCCCATGTATATTTCAGACCTAATTTTGTGAGAACTTTCTGATAATAGATTCTCATTATCATTCTATTTAGACAACAAAATTGTGCACCACTACATGGCAAAATCTGAGTTTCATCCCAATACAATATCATTAAAAGACAATAGATGATAATATTGAATTATTACCCAGTCCTCAATAATTATGATATAGAATTAAATAGAATTAAGTTGATATCAGTTATGATGGGGGGGGGGGCTGTTGCTGTACTGTGGTAACGTCTCACTCTTCTGTGTGTGTGTGTGTTTGTGTGTGTGTTTTGGGGGGCTGCAGCTGCCTCAAAATGTAACCTCTGTGCCATTTAAAAACACGATAACAGCTCTCACGTGCTTTGTGAGCAGACACAGACACATGCCCTCATACCTGTCCAACAGAGGCCACCAACCTCCCCATTCTCACATGATGACACTGGGCTGAACCAGGAAGGGGGCAAAGCCCACAAGACATAACAAGAGATGTGTGTGTGTGTGTGTGTGTGTGTGTGTGTGTGTGTGTGTGTGTGTGTGTGTGTGTGTGTGTTTGAGTGGGTACAACAGATGGCAGCATGAATGGATGAGGAGTAACCCAATGAGGCAGTGTGTGTCTATGTGGGGTTTTTTTGTTTGTTGATGGATTGTTTGACATGCCATTAGAAATGATATAAATCTGCATGTGTAATTTGTCGAAGTTTACTGAACAATAACAGTAAACCACAGTTTTGTTGGGTTTTTTTTAACTTCAGCATCCTGATTCAACATTAAGCAATTCAACATTCAAACAGTTTCGAGATGTCATCATTCAGTAATTTGCAGGTTTTCGTAGCAACATCTTCCATAATAATTTCGAAAAGGGCAGTTTGTAAATGCATTGAGCACTGGACACATACTAGTGAGGCATGTTATGTGCCAAGAGGGAAGCAATCAGAAGAGCAGTTTTGGTTCTGCAAGCCTGAAAAAACAAGCAGGTAAATCAGCAATCCATAAAACAGTGCTATGGAAGTGCAGCACCAGTGATCCTCAAATGCAGAGCGTTTTTAACTGGCCCAGCTGCAGGAGCGATTTGCATTTTTCTCCCGGGCACAAGGACGAGCAGTCCAACGACACTTGTTTAAAAGAGAGAGAGAGAGAGAGAGAGAGAGAGAGAGAGAGAGAGAGAGAGAGAGAGAGAGTAGAGAGAGAGAGAGAAGAGAGAGAGAGAGAGAGTAGAGAGAGAGAGAGAGAGAGAGAGAGAGAGAGAGGAGAGAGAGAGAGAGAGAGAGAGAGAGAGAGAGAGAGAGAGAGAGAGAGAGAGAGAGAGAGAGAGAGAGAGAGGAGAGAGAGAGAGAGAGAGAGAGAGAGAGAGAGAGAGAGAGAGAGAGAGAGAGAGAGAGAGAAATCCCCTCCGTATTTTTGTTGGTGGAGTAAGAGCATCTGGGTTCTGTTAATACGAACCTAAAATACCAGAAAGATCGGCGGGTTTCTGAAGGAAGCCCTAAAAGTGCGTTAGCGGCGCGGTTCTTTGTTCGGTCGTAATTGGGGGGAAAAGGGACGAGAGTGTCACCTCACAAAAAAAACTTCAGGGCGAGTTTTAACAAGCGCCCAACCTCCTTGTAGTAGTGAAATTGGAGCCACTTACAAATCCAGAGTGTGATCGCCGGGGGCCTGGCGGTCATCGTTGGCACAGCTAGCACGGAAACCGGATAGCGGGATGAGCGTTTTGTCACGATGCCAGAGTTAAATGCCAAACTGGATAAAAATATAGCCGCCGTTTTTGAGTCATGCTGCAATAGAATACCTCTTTGTGGCGAGGATTAAAACCTGAGTTTCCGGCAGCCCGCTGTGGCTACTGTGCTTTCTGCTCCAACGGCGCTTTCCTGTATCTGAGTGACTGTGGGCACATTTATGCCGTTGACTCATGTAGACGTGCAGGGTTTTGAAACATAGCAGTATAACAGACTTATAGTTTGACTCTGGTCGGCTATGATCGTACACAAAACCAGAAACATCTTTAGTGCCATTGCACTGAAGAGGAATCCCGGCTTTCAAAGGGGATGATCTCATGTCTGAGACGGCCATATTGGGTTGCCGGGGCACATCAGTAGACTCGGTTCTTTTGTTTCATGACTGCTGCTGATGGAAAACAC